>NW_006239218.1:740576-793760 GCF_000226075.1 Solanum tuberosum | reverse complement strand
AGCAACCTCCCTCTCGGGTAAGCCAAAAACACATGGGTGGTTTTGTATTTGCAACTAAAAACCCATTAAATTAAACCACAACCATTAGGTTAAATAACCATTAAAATACATATATCTTATCAGCAAGCAAGACCCAATAACAATAGCAACACATATTGCTAAATCACACCCCAAGAATGGGGGTTTTTAGCCACACATAAAAAAACAACAAAATACGCCTAAAATGAATCTAAAATCAAATGGGTATAAGAAATTAAATCCTGATTTAAGCAAAGGAAGAAGAATGGAGAAGACCTACTTCCAACTTGGGGAAGATGAAATCCTTCTTTCTTCAAGTCTCCCAAAACCCTCTCCAAACTTGAGAGAAAATATCCAAAAAGTACTATTCTATTCAGAAAATAATGCTGGAGGATCTTTCGGCGAGGTTAGTCGGAATCGCCGATTAACTCAGCGATTTGCCCTTTGTTGTAGTTCGTCGCCGTCTTGCACTAGCCTTCAACGTCGTCGTGCTCTGTGCCATTGGGCGGTATAGAACTGCTTCGCGGAACTATCGGCGAAGCTCAGACTGCTCCTTTCATCGCCTTTTTGATCCTTCTCCTTCAAGGCTTTGCGTACTGGAACAAAGGGCGGAGTGCGTCCCTTCGGCGAGTCGCCAAGTGTGCTTGGCAATACGCAAGGCTTCAACTTCTTCGTTCTTTTTAGCCTTTTTGTTCCTTTTTGCGCCTAAGTGTCCATGCTTCCACCAAAATTTCAAATACCTAAAACTTAAGAGTTTTCATCAGATATTGAGACAAATTAAGCACTTGAGGACACTATTTCTATCAAAATAAAGCCCTAAATGAGTCCAATTTATGGACTCATCAACACCCCCAACTTAAACTTTTGCTTGTCCTTAAGCAAACTCAAGTTCAGTCGTTCAACAAGATTTCTCAAATAGTGCTACACTAGACTAAATCATGAACATACACAACAAGACTCAAATTACTTATGCGAAGATCAAATGTGTACTCAAAGATTCAAGTTGTGGCACACCACTACTAAAGATTTCTCATGCTCACGATACTTGCTACTAATGCAAGTTCAAGCTCAACAACAGTATCTGAATGCCCTCACACAAAGAATGATTCCATATTCACGCACAGGGGTAAATCAATTTAAGATCAGGAATCAAATGCAACGCTCACATTAAAAAAGAGGAACACAATGCATGTTTTCACCCATAGGTTTCCCTTATTTCCAATCAACCTTCGGTTCGGCTTGCTCAAGATCAAAAAGGTCTTTCTAAGGCTTGTAATGGGGTTGAGTGCAAATGTATGGTCATTTAGGCTTAGTAACAAAATATCCTCATGAATGTGGTGCTCACAACACTTCCTTCCCTTGTCATTCATCATTTTCTTTAGTGCTCATGAGTCATCCTATTATTCGCTTCCCATGAATTGTTAGGAGACCCCATTTCTTTTGTACTTTATTCCACAACATTCTTTTGCATTCTTTTTCTGTCTTTTCTTTTCCTTTTTCTATATGGAGGGGTTCCATTTTCCTCAAAATCATGGGTAAGAAAAACTTTCGTGCACTTTTTGATTTGCCTGCTCTTTTCACCACACCCCAACTTAGGCTTTTGGCTTAAGTTGGCTATTCAAACTAACCACAACTTCATGAGGATTATGGGTGATGGGTTAAGAAAGGTCTAGTTTTCATCAAGTTTCTTCCAAAGAAAGGTAAGCATCAAAGGGTATTCAAAAGAGTTTAACATGCTCACGGGTAGGTCACAAAAGAGGTATATGTCAAATTGGCTCACACTCTTTAAAGTTGCGTAAGATCATTTCAAGAGCACGCCTTACTAAATCAATTAGACTCACAGGGCAAATTCTAGGTTTATTCATGCAAGGTTCAAAGTAAGCTCATCACACACGGCATCGACACTGAAGCCAAACAAGACTATACACTTTCGCTAGAGTGCAACGATCATCACAAGAGAAAATCAATTCAATAAATGGCTAATCACAACGAGACGCAAAGAGTTCATATATTGTCTACGCAACTTCATTTGGTGTCGTCGCATCTGCACGTTCATGTTCGTTCAATTGAGATTATTATTTAAATCATCGATATTGATCGAAACCGAGACTTAAATTTTTTTCGAGAACATCTACTTTCAACACAAGAAGTGGTAAATTTTTTTGAAAAATAATAATAATTTTTCGGAAGAGTTAAAATCTTTTTGCAATCAATTAAAATCAGGAAGAAGTCATAAGCTTAAACAATCGAGAAAACAATATAAAGCACCATTTTAAACAGACAACCCAAATATATATAACAATAATCTAGAGGGCAAATTAAAGAAAGACAAAGATAGGGCTAGAGAATAATCCTGGCTAGGCAGTTTTTTTGAGTTGGAGTCCTTCAACAGATGTCGCATAAAGCAGAAGGTATGTTGGGGACGTTTGGTGCATTGCCGAGTGATTCATCAAGCTCTGTACAACTTTTCTTAGCATTCCAATGCGCCTATCTTCAACCCACACTCTCGAGTGATTAATCAACTACCTTTTTGTACGTTGTCCTGCATCTTATCCAGTTTGTTCCCATTCAGTGACAACGCTTTGACTTCTGAGTGATTCGGCGCTTCGCCAAACAAATTTTTACTTCACCGATTTTTACAGAACTTTTCCGCAGCTGTGGATGTTCAAACGGCGGTAACCATTGGGGTCGCCGATCAAATGGGCGGTTCGCTGAAACTGACCTGAGCTAGCCGAGTTTTACAGACTCCAGATTTTGAAGATATCTTGAGTCAAACGGTGGAATAGATTTGATCGCCGGCTTCTTCGGCGACTCGCCAACTAGGTTTGCTGCTCGCCATTCTACACCTCTTTGGCACCTATTACACTTCAATCTATAAAACTAAGACACTATTATTTTACTAGTACGCCAATATAAGATAATATGGGGTTTTGGGTTGCCTCCCAAATAGTGCTAGAGTTAAAGTCGCGGCACGACGTAAGTCGAAGACTACTCTTCATCCTCGAAATCACCCATGGTGTAATTAGGTGAATTTTTAGCGAACGGAGGATAGTAACCCGTCATTAAATGGGTGATTTGAGCATCCTGCAGTTAAATTGTCATAGAGTGAGAGGTTGATGCTTCGTTTAGCATTTCGATGTTTTCCTTCATCTCATTCAACATCTATTCATGTGCCTCAATCTTTTGTTGAATGAGTGACAGGGCTTCATCATCGTGTATACCTCTCTGTTTCTTCCCATGTCTACATTCTCGAAGGAAAGAGTGCTTTTCTTTCCCCATGGCTTGTACCTCCAATTTCGTGACTCTGGTAGATAGAGCATTCAACTGGGTAGCTAGTACGTCCCACTCCTGCTTCTTTTTGGCCTCTTTGTTGGCTTCTACCATGCCATCAAGTAGTTTTACTAAAACTTCATATGGCTGGTGTAGCATACCGCCCTCACAAATTTGATCGTCTATATCTCTATTCTCGGGTCCTAGACCCCTATAGAAGCACTCCAGTAGCTCCTTGTCTGTCATCCCGTGAGATGGGCATGGTTGCAGCACCGCTTGAAACTTCAGCCACATTTCCTGAATAGTCTTATCCCCTTCTTTTTTAAAGGTCAGGAGGTTGTCCTTGAGGTTCAATAATTTCAGATGGGGATGATCAATGTGGTATCCATAATAGTTGTCCATCCTTAGTTCCCTGCTTTGATATTCAAACTAGAAAAACAAAACTACAATTTAGATTAGTAACACTAAAACTAAAAAGAATCGAAAAAATATTAACAACGAATTCCCAAATAACGCCACTCCCTGGTAGCAGCGCCATTTTGATGCTTGTCGTGACCAACGAGACTAACCTACGGTACGAGTATCTACGATCGTCGATAATATAGTAACCCAACCAAGGGTTGGGATCGTGTCTCAAGGAAGTGCTATTAACAATAGTAGTTAATTAGAATTTCATTTCTAAATAGTCGTAACTAAAGAGATTTGCGAATAAAAAATTGTAAATTCAATGAGGTGACACGAAAGTGTCAAATATCGATGGGAGTTTTGTACCAAGTCTAGTGAAAACAACAAAAATAACAAGAAAATAAAGTATGGGGACAAGTTCTTGGGGTGTGACCGCAATACAAGTTGAGATAAATCGTTGGGTACATGCTTTCGATAGGAAATTTGCAAGATAATAGTGACTAGGATAAGCTTTAGATGGAAAAAAGTTCCCTCTAAGGCAACTTACCCCGTTTCAAATACATTCCTCTCGGACACCCATTTCCCGCATGAAGGCCGGCCTACGCCTTACTCCACTCACTCTCTCCAGCTGAGTGTTAGGATATCGGACTAAGGCTCACCCTCTTGGGCAGAACCTCATGTGGACCCACACCTTAGACCATCAATCTAGCGGTCTTGGTTTAGCGACCTCCCTCTCGGGTAAGCCGAAAACACATTGGTGGTTTTGTATTTGCAACTACAAACCCATTAAATTAAACCACAACTACTAGGTGAAATCACCATTAAAATACATATATCCTATCAGCAAGCAAGACCCAATAAAAATATCAACACATATTTGCTAAATCACACCCCAAGAATGGGGGTTTTCAGCAACACATCAAGAAATAACAAAATACACCTAAATTGATACTAAAATCAAATGGGTATAGGAAATTAAACCCTAATTTAAGCAAAGGAAGAAGAATGGAGAAGACCCACTTCCAACTTGGGGAAGATGAAAGCCTTCTTTCTTTAAGTCTCCCAAAACCCTCTCCAAACATGAGAGAAAATATCCAAAAAATACTATTATATTCTGGAAATTAAAATTAATGTTCGACTCTTTAAAAATTAATAACAAGATTAGTATTTATAGACTTCAGAAAATAGTGCTGGTGGATATTTCGGCGAGGTTAGTTGGAATCGCTGATTAACTCGACAATTCGCCCTTTGGTGTTGTTTGTCGCCGTCTTGCACTACCCTTCAGCGTCGTTGTGCTCTGTGTCATTGGGCGGTATAGTAGTGCTTCACGGAACTATTCGGTGAAGCGCCGACTGCTCCTTTCATCGCTTTTTTGATCCTTCTCCTTCAGGGCTTCGCGTATTGGAACAAATGGTGGAGTGCATCCCTTCGGCGAGTCCCCAATTGTGCTTGGTGATACACAGGCTTCAGCTTCTTCATTCTTTTCAGCCTTTTTGTTCCTTTTTGCCCCAAAGTTTCCATGCTTCCACCAAAACTTATAAGCATTTGAGGACACTATTTCTATCAAAATAAAGCCCTAAATAATTCCAATTTGTGGACTCATCACTCCCCGATATTGGCAAGATTGGACTGAAGCACGGCAAATAACGTCCAGTTCCATTACAGGAGAACCTGATTCTGTAACAAAATGGTGTCCTCCTGGTGAGAACATTTTTAAATGTAATATTGATGCTTCGTGGGATCTTACATCCGGAATAACTGGAATTGGCATGCTAGTTCCGAATTCTCATTTAAGCTTCAACAGAGGCTGCATTAGTCAGTTAGGAGACAACATGATTAACTTATGGCTGAGGCATTGGGTGTTCCAGAAGCACTAAGCTGGCTAAAGGAACACTTTGCAGCTACCCCGATAATTGTAGAGATGGACAATCTTTTGGTTAAATAAGCGCTAGAAAAGTCCTGCGAAAACTACTCCTACTTTGATGTTATTATTCATGATTGTAAAGCACTCTTGTGTGGCTTTACTTCTATTTATTTGTCTTTCGTTAAAAGATCAGCGAACCAGTGTACCCACTAGTTAGCTCAGGCTTCGGGTTCTATGACTGATGATATGGAGTGGATAATAGATCCCCATCTTTGAATCATGATGTACTCAACTTTGATTTGATCAATAATTAATTAAAATGCTTGATTCAAAAAAAAAAGTTATTAAAAATTTAGTTTACAAATAACTAAAATTAAATAGTTTGAAATTCCAAAATAAAAAGAAGAAATAATTACATTAATTTTTTTAAAAATGTGTAAACTAACTCATTAACCATCACAAAAGTTCAAAACATTTTAAAAGAAACTGCAAACTCAAAAAAAAAAATTAAAAAAAACTGCTCCAGTTGTCACCCAAATACAATATTCAAATACTAAAAAAAATTGAACAACTTTCACATATAGCAAACATAAAAATCATATTTGTATGTTATAGCTATAGTTTGCATAATTGCGCTCCGTAGTAAATTTTATGTTTGTTATGGAGCTTTTGATTTGTATAATTCGCTACAAACTCCAATTTTATATAAATTGTTCAGTTTTGTATAAATTCATTTATACATTGTAATTTGTATAATAAGATCTATATTTATATTATTATAAGTGTATAGGACGAAAATATATGTATTTGTATTTGTATATAGACTTTTCTCTTGCTTTATACAAACAGAAACACATTTTATACCGAACTGTATAAAATGACTAATTGTATACTGAGTAAAATAGCAAAAAAAAGGATGTTTCCTGCGAATTACAATTAAAATAAATTGTGGCTATAGCATATAATTTGAATTAATAGTTTGTTATTTCATACAATTTTCCTAAAAAATTATTATACTGAAAGTTTATTTGCTAGTTTTCAAAGGTATGTTTTAATTTCTTTTATTCATGTGATATGTCTTATAAGGTGGTAAAAATTGTATGCTTCTTAATTTCTTTGATTTGATAATAGTTAAATATTTCAATGAGATATTATCACGATCCAGACCGCCGTAATTGGCACTCACACTAACCCTCTGGTGGGAGAATCACTACCACAACCCGATTAAGTAACTTAAAGAAATTAAACCATTTAAAGATACGAAAGCAGATTTAAATGATGAATTAAGTATTGAGTTCCCATAAACTACGAAGATTTAACAAAAACAACCAAGCATAAACCACGCGGAAATTCAATCCCTAGACGTGAAAGTCATTGAACCAAAACTCTACTAATCAACAAGTTTAAGAAAAATGGGGTGCAACCCCAAAAACTAAACATAAGTAAAAGTCTGAATATATAGTTTGTGTCCAAAAGGAATGGACTAAACTAATGATGGATCCATGACAACCTGAAAGAACTGGTTCACCCTCGAATCTGGTCTGTGTCAATGATCTCTTAGTTGGGGGTCTATCAGTAGCCGCCTAAGGATGCCATGTACCAACAAAGAAATATCAAGTTCAGTATCAGTACACGAAACAACGGTGTACTGATAGGATCACACAGCTACTCCAGTAAGCGAAATATAAGAAAATAATTACAACACAATAAACACACATATACAAGATGCATAATTCAATTATCATTTTAGGAGCAATATACAATTCCCCAGTATCAATGACAGGTAGGTATTAATGTAGTAGTAACAAATTGTCCTCTCATGGAATCCACACCCAAACTGTTAGTGTGTCGGAACATGGCACCCGATCCAATATATATGTGTTGGAACGTGACATCCACTCCAATATATGTGTCGGAACCAATTTATGTGTCGGAACATGACACCCGGTCCAGTCAGCACAACCACAGTCACAATCACACCCATAATGAACTGTACACCTAGTCACACAGTCAATTAACAGGTTCATGGCATGTAATTGTTCATACTTACTCATTTCATTAGATTTGATTCATGTTCCCTATTCACATACATGCATAAAATGGAGCAACTAACAGGCATATATAACATAACGGGAAGTTGAACCATCATCTACCTCAAAACCAAGCCTGGACACTCCTAAGACACTTGAACCTTCCCTTTCCGGAGTCTTTCAGCTTATTCTTGGTCTAAAACAATTAATGCAAGGATCAATAAAAATGCCTAATTTACCAGGATTATAACAAAATATCAACCCAAGGCCAAACACATGATTTGAATGCTCAACCAAGGCTTTTCCCACCATTAACTTGAGGCCAAAACCCTCCCCCAATGATAATTAACAAGGATTCTAAGTTCTAAGAATCGAAATACGGATTAGAGGAGTAATTAACTTACCTTTGCCATGAGAATTCGTGGAAATTTGATGAGAAACTGCCTTAAGTTGTCCCTTAGCTCTTATGAACAAGATTTTGTAGAAAATAACTTTTTGGGTTTTTTCCCGGTTTAAGTCGCGACTGTCCCGCCATAGTGGGCCCCATCTTGCCACAGCGGCCCCACCCTGATGGGATTAATCCTTCCCCAGAGGCTTGCACGAAGACAAAAACTCGGAATTTGAGTTTCAAGCTCCCATTTCGCAACACACCTTCAAACCTTGACGTTCTAAAACTACCCTTTCACGCCAAGATCAGTTTTGAGAGTTATACTCACCCAAATTCGATTCTGTAAAGCCGTACAGGCTCCTTAACGTGTTGGATATCCACTCACATAATCAAACTCATAATTAAATCCCCCATCCATTACTGGATTTCCCTACACCTTACCTGGCTCAAATTTCATTCAAGTTTAGCCTAGGCAGGAAATTTCCAAGTTACTACTCAGAAGCTTTCTAGCCCAAATTCCTTCCACATTGGCTTTTTCATAATGACAGAAACAGTTCATTACAATAGATACCAATTTACCCATCACTCGTCTCCGAGTGATAAACTAGGAGAACTGGCTAAGACAAGAATATAGTAGTACATGAATCATCAAATAATTGGGGATACTTGTCTCGCATGTCCTTCTCGGTTCCCAAGTAGCTTCCTATACCAGACGATACTTCTATTGAACTTTTACGAACTTTTTCTCCTTGGTCCTTAGCTTCCGGACATCTCGATCAAGAATTGCAACCAGTTTCTCCTCACAATGAAGGTCTTTGTCTAACAAAATTGAGTCTCACTTTATGATGTAATCTTCGTCCCCATAATACTTGTTGAACACATGAAACACTGGATGGAATAAAGATAGGCTAGGCGGTAAAGTCAACATATAATCCACTGGCCCTACTCAATCAAGAATCTCAAATGGCCCAATGTATCGAGGACTAAGCTTTCCCTTCTTGCCGAATCCCATCTCCGTATTTATGGGTGACACCTTTAAAAGAACTTACTCACCAGCCTGAAATGTCATGTCCTTTACCTTAGGGTCTACATACTTTTTCTATCGACTCTGGGCTACTAGAAACTTAGCTTCGATGCTTCTCACCTTATCCTTAGCATCTTTCATCAAATCAACCCCTAAAGGTTTCACACCTCCAACATCAAACCACCCTAAGGGTGATCTATATCCCCTCCAATAAAGTGCCTCGAATGGTGACATGTCAATGCTGGAGTTGTAACTGTTATTATAGGATAACTCACACAAAGGTAGGAACTTATCCTAATGCCCTCCAAAGTCAATCACACATGCCCAAAACACGTACTCTAACAATTGAATAGTTCTCTTTGACTGCCTGTTCGTCTGTTGATGGAAGGCTGAGCTAAAATTGAGTTAAGTACCCAACTCCTCATGCAATTTTTCCCAAAAACATGGATGTTAACTACGTACCACGATCCGAGATGATGGAAAGGGGCGCCCCATACAACCTCACTATCTCCTTCACATAAACCTTTGCCAACTGTTGAGCATTATAGTCTACTCTGACTATAATGAAGTGGACTGACTTAGCCAGTCTGTCAACCACCACCCAAATGGATTCAAACTTCCCTAAGGTCTTGGGGAGACCAACCATGAAATACATAGCTATCCTTTCCCACTTTCATTCAGGGATTGGCATTCGCTGAAGCAAACTTGCAGGCCTTTGATGCTCATACTTAACCTACTGACATTTTGGCAGTTAGCCACAAACTCAACTATGTCTTTCTTCATGCCTGGCCACCAATAAAGTCGTTTCAAATCTCGGTACATCTTGGTCAAACGTGGATGAATGGAATATCGCGAACCATGGGATTCTATCAACATCTTCTGAATTAAGTAATCCACTCGGGGAACACAAACTCTGCCCCTAAAACTGAGCACACCACCCGCATCAAGAGTCGCATCTTGTGCCTTGCGAGACACTATCCACTTTCTGAGCTCATTCAAACTCTCATCCTCAAACTGCTTGGCCTTGATCTCCTCAATGAATGTGGGCCTAACCTCAATGTTGTCTAACACCCTACCTTTCTCTGAGATGCCCAAATGTATGAACTTACACTCCAAGGTCTGAATCTCCCTGGCCAAAGGTCGCTTGGACACATCCAAGCAAGTTAGACTACCCATACTCACCGTCTTCCAGCTTAATATATCTGCCACCACATTAGCCTTACCAGATGATACTGGATAGTAACATCATAATCCTTGAGCAACTCCATCCACCTTCGTTGTCTCAGATTTAGTTCCTTCTGAGTGAATACATGATTAGACTACGATTATTAGTAAACACTTCACACTTGACACCATAAAGGTAATGCTGCCAGATCCTGAGAGCAAACACTACCGCTGCCTACTCCAGTCATGCGTCGAGTAGTTTATCTCATACACCTTCAGCTGCAGCAATGCATAAGCTATGACATTCTTATCATGCATCAACATATCACCCAAGCCCGAATGTGAAACATCACAATAAATAATGAAATCTTTACCTTCCACCGGCAGAGTCAAAATAGGTGTTGTAGTTAGAAGAGTTTTGAGCTTTTGGAAGCTCTCTTCACATCTGTCAGTCCACTTAAAAGGCACCTCCTTTTGGGTCAACCTTGTCAAATATGTGGCGATAGAAGCAAAACTTTTCACAAACCATTGATAGTAGCTGGCGAGCCCCACAAAACTCATAACTTCAGTCACAGAGCTAGGCCGGACCCAGTTCTTGACTGCTTCAATCTTTTAGGAATCTACCATTACCCCTTCCTTTGAAACCACATGCCCCAAAAAGGAAAATGAAGTCAACCATTACTCACACTTGGAAAATTTTGCATACAACTTTTGTTTTCCAAGGACACCCAAAACAATACGAAGATGGTCGGCATGCTCTTCCTTAATCTTTGAATAAACAAAAATGTCATCAATAAAGACGATAACAAAAGAGTCTAGGAATGGTTTGAACACTCCATTCATCAAACTCATGAAGGCTGCAGGCGCATTGGTAAACCGAAACGACATCACTAAGAACTCATAGTACCCATAGCGGGTCCTGAATGCCGTTATGGGTACCTCCTCAGGCCTCATCTTTAACTAATGGTAACCAGACCTTAGGTCAAATTTAGAGAAACTAATGCACCCTGCAACTAGTCAAAGAGATCATCTATCTGAGGCAACAAATACTTATTTTGAATGGTGGCCCTATTCAACTGTCGGTAGTCTATGCATATCCTCATACTACCATCCTTCTTCTTAACAAACAAGACAGGACCACCCCACGGGGGAAGTACTAGGACAAATGAAACCTTTATCAAGAAGCTCCTGAGTTTGAGCTTTAGGCTCTCTAAATTTTGCCAAACCCATGCAATAAGGAGGGATGGACATGGGGCGAGTTCCCGGCTCCAAGTCAATGCAGAAATCTATATCCCTATCCAAACGCATACGAGAAAAATCGGTAGGAAACACTTCCTTGAATTCAGACACTACAAGAATAAACTATATAGAGGGAGACTCAGTATAAACATCATGAATATGAACCAAATATGCCAAACACCCCTGCCCCACCAGTTTCCTAACCCGAACAAAAGATATGACCTTAGCTGGCTTAGGCTTGTACACCCCTTCCCACTCTAACTTTTCCCTTACCCGGATCTCTAGAGTCACGGTCTTAGCATTATAATTAAACACAACATAATAGGTGGATAACCAAGTCATGCCTAAGATTATATCAAAGTCAGTCATATCCAGAATAACCAAAATCATCCCAAGTCTGAAAACCCATAAATAGGACAGAACAAGCACGATAGACATGGGTGACTATGAAAGACTCTCTAACTGGGGTAGAAACATGAATGGGGGCATCAACCACATCACAAACCGCATCAAATCCCAAGGCAAACTGAACTGACACATATCAATAAGTAGAACCCAGATCAAACAAAACAGTAGCCATCCAGTCACAGACTAGAATAGTACATGTGATCACTGCATCAAATGTCTCAGCCTCGTTCTTGCTCGCAAAGGCATAAAACTAAGCCCTATCATCTTGACGGGCAACCTCCTTGCTGGCTGAACTGCTCCTCTACCTGAATTACCATTTCCTCGGCCTCCACAGCCTCTCTAATTTCCTCCTTACCCACCTTGTGGACGTCCTCTTCCATTACTACCGTAGCTCATTGGTACCAATGCTCAGGACTACTTTTGCACTGTGTCAAGCATGCGCGGTTGGGGACAATCTCTCCTCATATGTCCAGGTTCTCCACAATTGTAACAACTGAGGTCAAAAGACGGTGTGCTGCCACACGCAGGTGCGGCTCCCTGACTATCCTAAATAGGATTCTGTTGTGGAGTTCTCGAGTAACCACCTGTAGAAGCGGGCATGGCTGACTGAATTGGATGGGCTACAATTGTGGGCCTATTTGAACCTCTAGAATAGGAACCATGAAAGTTATATGTGTTCTTGGGATTCTTAGCCACAACCTTGGCCTTCCCATCAAGTCGAACTCCTTCAACTTTCTTCACAAAGTCTGTCACCTTATTAAAACTTTTACCTGCAGAGCTCATGTGAACAGACGATACATGTAACTCAGAATTCAATCCCTTGACGAAAAGATGAATACTCTCCTCCTCTGTAGTCACCAACTGTGTAGCATTTCTGGAAAAAGCACGTAACTGAGCCTCATAAGCAGCTACAGTCATACCACCCTGCTTCAAGGCCATGAACTCATCCTTTTTGCGATCCCTTAAAGTCAGAGGCACATACTTCTCGAGAAACAAACCATGGAACTGCATACAAGTGAGTGGGGGAAAGACTGGCGATCTGCATTCCACAAAGGTCCTCCACCACTGCTTAGCCTCACCTTGAAGCTAGAAGGTCACTAACTCTACTCCACGGTGGTGTAGAATGCCTAACTTGTGAAGCCTCTCATAGCAATCCAGAATGAACTCATAGGCATCCTCACTCTTAGAACCAAGGAACACAGGCAACTTCAGCTTCAGAAACTTAGTCAACATCTCATGCTCAGTACCACTCATCAGAGGACCCAATAGGGGACGGAAGAAGGCATCAGTACCTAATTCTCCATCCACCTTGGGAACAATAGCAGTAATGGCGTGGTTGACTGGAGGTTGAACAACTTGCACTGTGGGAAGCATTCTAAAGCCGACCAACCCACTCAGAAAATCCATGATCTAGTGAGCTATCACTAGGTCTAAGGGAGGAAGATCTTAAGTCTCAGCCTGTGTGTCCTCCTCTGGTCCAATATCCTCCTCGACTTCGATCTCCACATTCTCTTCCACGTCTTCTTGGGGTGAAGGAAGGGCCTCTTACCTAGGAACATTCACAACTCGGGCTTCACCCCTAGTGGGTGCTACCCTTCTTCGGCCTCTACCCCTTCCTCTTTCTCAACCCTACCTCGACCATGGCCTCTTTCTACGAGCTCCTCTACTGGCTCATTAATAAGAGTTATGACATCGTTGTATTGTGGGTTAATCATCTGCGGACAGAAGATGGAAGGAGATTAGATACCAAATTGGATCACCAGATACCAATTGGTATCAATTCATAGCACGAAAGGAGAAGAAGACATAGAGATTTCCTAAAGTCCTGTAGCCTCTCAGAGAAAACTAAAGACCTTGTTGTACCGCTCTACAAGACTCTACTAGACTTGTTTTGGTACATTGAGATCAACGAACATATGGCTCTAATACAAACCGTGTCACGACCCATACCGCCATGATTGGAACTCACACTGACCCTTCGGTGGGAGAACTAGTACAAACAACCCGACTAAGAAACTTAAAGAAACTAAACCATTTAAAGATATGGAAACAGATTTAAATGGTGAATTAAGTACTGAGTTCCCATAAACTTTGAAGGTTTAACAAAAACAAGCAAGCATAAACCTCGCTGAAATTCAACCCCTTGACCTGAAAGTCATTGTACCAAAATTCTACTAATCAAAAAGTCTAAGGAAAATGGGGTGCAACCCCGAAAACTAAACATACGTAAAAGTCTGAAAATATTATCTCAGTACGAAAGGAATGGATTAAACTAATGATGAATCCATGGCAGCCTGAAAGAACTAGCTCACCTTCGAATCCAGTGTCGGTCAATGATCTCCTAGCTGGGGTCTTTCAGTAGTTGCCTGAAGATGCCATGTACTCAACAAATAAAGAGCAAGTTCAGTATCAGTATACGAAACAATGGTGTACTAGTAGGATCACTCGGTTACTCAGTAAGCAAAATATAAGCAAATAATCACAACACAGTAAACACACATATACGTACAGGATGCATAATTCAATTATCATTTTAAGAGAAATATACAATTCCCCAATATCAATGACCGGTAGATATAATAATGTAGTACTCATAAATGGTCCTCTGATGGAATCCATACCCAAATTGTTAGTGTGTCGGAACGTGACACCTGATCCAATATATATGTGTCGGAACGTGACACCTGGTCCAATATATGTGTCGGAACATGACACCCGGTCCAATATATGTGTGTCGTAACGTGACACCTGATCCAGTCAGCACAACCACAATCACAATCACACCCATAATGAACGGTGCACCTACTTTGACAGTCAAGTAACAGGTTCAGGACATGTAATTGTTCATACTTAATCATTTCATTACATTTGATTCATGTTTCCCTATTCACATACATGCATGCACACAATGGATTAACTAACGGGCATATATAACACAACGGG
The DNA here is from genome assembly GCF_000226075.1 of Solanum tuberosum. NCBI lineage: Eukaryota > Viridiplantae > Streptophyta > Magnoliopsida > Solanales > Solanaceae > Solanum > Solanum tuberosum. The sequence goes on along the minus strand of NW_006239218.1, from coordinate 779,007 downwards.
AAGTCAAACCATCACTTACCTCGAAACCAAACCTGAACACTCCTAAGACACTTGACCCTTCCCTTTTCAGAGTCATTCAACTTGTTCTTGGTCTAAAACAATTAATTAATGCAAGGATCAATAAACAAAGCCCAAGTTATGGGGTTCAGTATGCTACACTCCAGTTTCGTGGGCCAACGAAAGAGTTGTGCAGAGTCTATTCGGGGTCTTTGCTAGTTGGATTTCTTCCCGTGACTTGGGAGATAATTCCTGTCACACCCCGAGCTACCCGGGATGCGGACACGGGACTTAGAACCACAAGTGATCCCAAGTTAACCCTGTTGGCATGATCATGAGCATACTAAATATAAATTGAATAATAGAAACTGTGCAAAAGATATAATCATAAACAAAATGAAACGATAGGGAATACCCATAAACTATAACTGAGATATATGAAAACTGATGAGTTTAATACAAGGAAGATATTAACTCAATACTAAGCTGAATCTATCTATGTCTGAAAATAGCCTATAACTAACTAGAAATGCTAGGACAGGCCCTAGCTAAGTCTAGCAAAAATGAAACTAAAGGACTAAAAATATTGAAAAGAAGCTTATGACTATTGTCCTCAGAGAATGAGGACTCACCACTGATTTTGCTGAACTGGAGATCGGGAACCGATCTAAGCGTGATCTAGATGCTGAGAACCTGAACCTACATTACGAGAAGATGTAGCGCAGAGTATGCGTCAGTACTTGAAAGGTTCTGAGCATGCATCATAGAATACCACAGAAATAACATATAACTTAACAAAAAAATAAGCAATGATATAATCTAAACATGACAAAGATACTGAATGCTAAGATAACTGAATGCAGTGACCAATTTATAACATGCTGAAACTGAATACTGGATATATTGATAAATGGTCAATGCAATAGAATCTGATTGAATCGTGGGAGCTACTAATAATCGATAATAAAACCACATGAGCAAAATGTGGAGTTCGATGTATACGCCCCATCAAGAGGACCCAATATACCCTGCCAGAGGTATAAAGGCATGCTGCTGTGATCACTGAAATGATGCCCACAGAGGGGACTTACAACCTACGTGGCTAGTAGTTCTGGAACTATTTGGGTATGCTGAACCCTAGTCCAACTCGGTATTATGCTACTCCCAATGGATTAAGTGATTAACACATTATGACTGAATTTCTGTAAGTTACTGGATAGCTAAAACTGAACATGCAAACTGAGTATGCAACAATTAAACTAATAAGGCATGTATATCTGACTAATTGAAATATCTTACCTTAACATGTGTAATTCAAGAACTAAAGAAATACATAGCTAGGATTCTGGAATTTATGCAATAAACTGAATATTAACATATTAATCTGATTTGGATCATTTTAATAGCTAAGAACCCAATAATTCTAACATTCAAGAAACCCTAGGTCTAGTCATAATAAGGGAATCAAGAAACTAAGTGAAAACTAGGGACCTAATGGGTAAAATCTACCCACTAGTGAAATTCCACATATTTGGTGACGAATTTCATGGAGAAATCCTTTGATTTCTGGGCTGGAACTGAAGAAACTTGCTGCGTTCTTTAACTAGGGTTCTTGACTTCTCTTCTCCTCTTACGCTCTAATTTTCTAAGTTTTGATTAATGATTGGACTTAGGTAAGTTCTAGTTATGTTTCTACGCTTAAACTGACTAAAACCTCATAATTTAGGGTCTAAATGACGTAGCTTAGGGATCCAGCGAAATAGATAAAGACCAACAGACCCCTGACTTAACTGCTATCGGAGTGACCGACGGACGGGACCTACGGGCCTATGGCCCGTAGATTGGGATCATAGGTCAAGTCTGCCCGACAGGGCTTCACTAAAACAAGCATAACTCTTTTCTCGGAGGTCAGATTTTAGTAAACTCGGTGCCGTTGGAAAGAGGATTCAATTATCTATCATATCATAGTCATGGGACACATAATTCCTTTTGTGCTAAGATTTATGATCATTTTAAGTTGACCCAATCAACAATTTTCCTCTAACTGACTGCTAACCCTCACCTACGGTCAGACCTACGGACCGTGGATCGAATGACTTTTCGTGCTGGTCGGCCATCGTTTGCGTCAGAGGCTGGGTAAAGGGGCTCTTAATCCACGGATACAGACCATGGACCGTGGTCTGACCTACGGACCATGGGTCTGTCCGTGGGTCGAGACTTAGCCGATTTTCTAAGCTGGGTTTGGGCAGAGGTTGCATTGGTAAACCACAGACCACCAGCACGGGCCGTGGTCTGACCTACGGTCCGTGAATGGCAAATGTGGGTTGCGCCTGTAACTTCTCAAAATCGACATTTGTGGTTTGTTTCAAATATGGGGAGTTACATTTTCAGTAACTTTCATGACTATTTTATCACTTGGAGCGTGAGAGAGGAGAGTCATTTGAGGTTTGAGAATCTAAGACAAGACAAATTATCTATTACAGAATATGAGGATCATTTTTACCAATTGTCTAGGCATGATTTGGCCATTATTCCAGACGAGACAGAGAGGATCCGTAGATTTGTGAGGGGGCTGACTTTCTCTATCAGATTGGCTGTGTTTAGGGCATCTCGAGAAGGGGTTTCCTTTCAGTCCATTGTGAGCGCCGCCAAAGAGGTAAAATTGAAGGAGAGAGAGGAGTTTGGGGACCCTAAGAGGGCCTGTACATTAGGTCAGTTTTATGGTGCCTCATGTGGAGGCAGGGGATCACATATAGGGTTGGTTCCTTTCAGCATCGGGGACCCATTCATGCATCTATGTCGATATCCGAGGTTGTCTGATATCTCAAGGTTCTTATAGCATGGGTCAGGGATCGTACGGTTCATAGCAGTGACCCACAGGGCGAGGCAATTATTGTGGGTTTTCAGGATCCGCACAGCAGTTCCCGAGTTAGAGGTTTTGCTTTAGTTGTGGAGATCCCGATCATCTGATGCAACAGTGTACTTCCTAGAGGGGTCGTGGAGGACCCCAACCTAATTCTTCATTTGAGACTAGACCACCGGTACTGCAGGGTAGAGGTCGAGGCAGAGTTCAGTCAGGTAGAAGTAGTAGAGCTTCTAGTAGCGGTTGTGTAGCTCAGCAGAGTGGGGGTAAAGGTACCACTCAAGCTGGAGGTGGCATAGGGGCCCACTGTTATACTTTAGCAAGGAGATCCGAGGCGAAGACTTTTGATGCTATTATTATAGGTATCATCCCAGTATGTCATCGATCTGCATCTTTATTGTTTGATCCGGGGTCTACTTTCTCTTATGTGTCTACATATTTTGCTGTTGAATTTGATATGATATGTGATAGCATGCTTGTACCTATTCACGTTTCTACACCCGTGGGTGAGCCCTTAGTGGTGGATCGAGTTTATCGATCCTGTCTTGTTTCTTTGGTGGGGTATGACACTTAGGTAGACTTAATCATTCTGGGGATGGTAGACTTTGATGTTATCTTGGGTATGAATTGTCTTTTTTCTTATCATGCTATTCTTGATTGTAATGCTAAGATGGTAACTTTAGCAATGCCTGGTGTTCCGAGGGTTGAATGGGAGGGAACTAGTGGCTCTTATCCTATCAAGCTCATCTTCTTCATCTGTGCTCACAGATTAGTGGAGAGAGGGTGTTTGTCTTACTTAGATTTTATTCGGTACACTAGTGTTGAACCACCTCCCATGGATTCTGTTCCCATGGTTCAGGAGTTTCTTGATGTATTTCCTTCTGATCTTCTAGGTGTTCCTCCTATAGGGATATTGATTTTGCTATTGAGTTGGAGTCGGCAACTAAGTCCATTTTTGTTCCTCCCTACCGTATGGCTCCAACAAAGTTGAAGGATCAATTGCAGGATTTATTGAGTAAGGGTTTTATTCGCCCTAGTGTGTCACCTTGGGGTGCGCCTATGTTGTTTGTGAAGAAGAAGGATGTGACTATGAGGATGTGCATTGATTATATACAATTGAACAAGGTAACAGTGAAGAATAAGTATCCTCTTCTACGTATCGATGACTTATGTGATCTGGTACAAGGAGCATCATTGTTCTCTAAGATTTATTTGAGGTCCGAATATCATCGGTTGAAGATTAGGGCATCAGATATCCTTAAGACATCTTTTCAGACTCGATATGGGCATTATGAGTTTCTAGTGATGTCCTTTGGGTTGACTAACGCCCCTGCAACATTTGTGGAGTTGATAAACGGGGTGCTTCGACCATATCTTGATTCTTTTGTGATTGTCTTCATTGGTGATATTTTGGTTTACTCTAAGACTGAGGAGGATCATGTTCGACACTTGAGGATTGTACTTCAGAGGTTGAGGGAAGAGAAGTTGTATGACAAGTTCTCAAAGTGCGAGTTTTGGCTTAATTATGTGGCATTATTGCGAAACGTGGTGTCCAAAGAGGGTATTAAAGTAGATTTGGTCAAGATTGAGGCAATTAGAGGTTGGACGGGACCTACTTCTCCTACCAAAATTTAGAGTTTCGTGGGATTGGCATGCTATTACCGATGATTTGTCTAGAGTTTCTCTACTATTACAGCTCCATTGAGTAGATTGACTCGACAGGGTGTGGGTTTCCAGTTGTCTGATGACCATGAGGAGAGCTTTCAAAAGATCAAGACCTTGTTAACTTTGGTCCCTGTGTTAACTCTACTAGAGAAGTGTGTGGACTTTACTGTACATTGTGATGCTTCAGAAGTCGGTTTGGGTGGTGTATTCATGCAGAAGGGGAAGGTGATTTCTTATGCTTCTAGGAAGTTGAAGACATATGAGAAGATCTACCCTACTCATGATTTGGAGTTGGCGGTTGTGGTCTTTGTACTTAAGTTATGGTGTCACTATTTGTATGGGGTGCATTGCGAGATATTCACCGATCATCGGAGTCTTCGGTACATCTTAAGTCAGAGGGATTGAACTTAAGGCAGCGTAGATGGCTTGAGTTGCTGAAGGACTAAGATGTAACCATTTTATATCATCCGGGGAAGGCCAATGTCATGGCCGATGCTTTTAGTAGGAAGACTCTTAGCATGGGAAGTCTTGCAGCGCTTAGTATTGAGGAGAGACCGTTGGCTAGAGATGTTCAGATGTTAGCTAACAGTCTTGCCCGATTGCAGATTTCAGAGGAAAGTGATGAGATGATTACTTTTATTGAGGCTCGGTCTTCTTTAGTCGAGCTGATCCGTGAGCACCAATTTGATGATAAGAAGTTATGTCTTATTCGAGACAAAGTGTTGAGCGGGGAAGCCAAGGAGGGTGTCTTTGATTTTTGGTGGTGTCTTGAGGATCGGAGGCAGGATTTGAATGCCTAAGACGGGTGAGTTGATTAGATTGATTCTTGAGGAGGCCCATTGTTCTCGATATTCCATCCATCTGGGAGTGGCGAAGATGTATCATGATCTGAGTCAGCATTACTGGTGGTGTGAGATGAAGAGGGATATTTCAGACTTTGTTTCTAGGTGTTTGACTTGCCAACATGTCAAGTGTGAGCACCAGCGTCTCGATGGTGTATCTCAGAGGATGCATATTCCTACTTGGAAGTGAGAGCGGATCACTATGAACTTTGTTGTGGGTTTGCCTACCACAGTGGGTAGTTATGACTCCATTTGGGTTGTTGTTGACAGGCTCGCCAAGTCTGCCCACTTTATTCCGGTTCGGGTGAAGTATACAGCGGAGAAGTTAGCCAAGTTATATATCAGTCAGATTGTGCGATTACATGGAGTTTCGAATTCTATTATATCTGATCGAGGTTCATTATTCACTTCTCATTTCTAGAAAGCATTACAGCATGGTTTGGGTACTCAATTAGATATGAGTATGACTTTTCATCCTCAGACAGATAGTCATTCTGAGCGGACGATTCAGGTGTTGGAAGATATGTTTCGAGCCTGTGTGATCGATTTTGGTGCTAGATAGGATCGACATTTTCCCTTACCAGAGTTTGCCTACAATAATATTTATCACTCCAGTATTCAGATGGCCTCATTTGAGGCATTGTATGACAGACAGTGTAGATCTCCGATCGGTTGGTTCGATTCGGCTAGGATGGACTCTTTAGATATAGACTTGCTTAGAGTTCCTATGAATGAAGTCCGTATGACTCACTATACACTGTTGACAGGCCAGAGTCGACAGAAAAGTCATGTAGACCGGAGAGTTAGAGCCTTAGTGTTTATGGAGGGTGATCATCTTTGGCTCCAAGTATCACCCATGAAGGGTTTGATGCAGTTCGGGAAGAAGGGAAAACTTAGCCCTAGATTCATTGGACTTTTTGAGATTTTGAGCCGAGTGTGAGAGGTGGCCTATAAATTGGCCTTTCCACCTAGTTTATCTGCGGTTCATCCTGTTTTCCATGTCTCCATGGTTCAGAAGTATATTCCGGATGAGTCTCATGTGCTTTCACTCGATTCAGTGAAGTTGGGTCCAGACTTGACATTCGAGGAGGAGCCTATAACTATATTAGATAAGCAGGTTCAAAATATTAGGACCAAGGATATTGCTTCAGTGAAGATGCAGTCGAAACATCGTTCAGATGGAGAGGCAACTTAGGAGACTGAGTCTGACATGCGTGCCCGATATCCTCACCTTTTTGAAACTTTAGTTACTTCCTTTAAATTTATGTTCGAGGATGAACATAATTATTATTGGTGGATAATGTAATGACGCTGATCCGAAAGGTCATTTTTTATAATTTTGAATAGCCATTTAGCTATAGTTAATTAATTTGCGGGTAACTTGTTTATTATTAATAATAATGGGCCAAGTCTGAATCTATTTAAGACCCTATACTATTTGTCCCATATATAATAAATATGTGAGTAAAATTTATCACTTTTAGTACATAATTAATTCATAAAAGAAATAAAAAGGAAAAGAAGGAACGGGCGAGGTTCTTCAAAGTTAAACAACAAATCACATGATTGGTTGTAAATTTTGATAATTTTGGAATAAGTTTGATAGTGGGTAATCAATGAATAATAGTGACTAACTGGGTGATGATTAATAGTTATATGACAGTGTTTGGAGTACGAATGACTTGTTGTTTCGTTTAGCAACCTAAGATACAGGTTTGCCACTAATTTAGGGTTCTTCTTTTACTTTATTGTTATAGTTAACTCATAAATCAAGTTTTAATAATATTAAAATATGTAATTAAATATTAGGTGATTATATTATATGAATATTAGCACATTTATGATATTGGAGAAATTGGAACTTAAGCCTAGGCTTGAAATTTGTAGAAAATTGAAAGAGTTGGCATGTTAATTGACATCAAGATTTAAGAACTTGATTATAGATTTGGGTGAGTTTTTGGGTCTAGGCCGAACCTAAAGTAATGTATGAGTGTTGTCAGTTTCGAAATCTTATTGTGATTATGTACTTGAATAGATTGCATTGATTTGGAAGCTCAACGAAAAGGGAAGGCTCAAGTACCAGAGTGAATTGTTGATTAATTGAGGCAAGTGGATTTCTAAACCCTTGTTAAGTGCATAAAATTGTGTATTTCCTTGTGTTATGTGTTATGGAGTAATGGGAATCAGTGATGGATTGACTTGTCTGTGTTGTATAATTCTAATGATGGAAAAAAGAATAATAAAAGGCATATGTGATTAATTATTAGTGTGTGATGTTTGAGAATGATTTGAAAGGCTTATTGATTAATTTTTTATGTATCACAGTTGTGTTGTTATAAATTGTGCATTGTTATGAAAATGGTCATCTCCTCATTATTTGTGTGAACATGTAATTTGCACTGGTTCTATCACATGATTGTGATAAGTGTTATGTGAATTGAGGAAGAATAAGAAATTAACGAGGATGTACTATTTCGAGAGAAGTGTCGCGTGCCGCGACTGATACTTTATTTCGAGGGACGTGTCACAGGCCGTGACGAATTCCATTATTGAGGGACGTGTCACACGCCGCGATGAATTTTATTATCAAAGGTCGTGTCACACGACGCGACGGATGCATTGACAGATATGTCCCTCATGAGTCCTGGATTGAGAGACAGCGGGTGTGTATCATTAAGTCAAACATGCATACCTATACTTGACATTGCATTTCATTGCATTGCACATTTTTATCATTGATGAACTTGATCTTGTGTGTTGTTGATCTTGTGAGTGCCAGTTGTGATTGATGCATATTGAGTTTGTTGTTGAGGATATATAATTTGTTAGAGCGTTGTTGTTGAGTTGTGTGCTATGTAAACTGTTAGGTTGGCCTGGTTTTATGCAGGTTGTAGTTGTGGAGGTTCGGATGGGGTGCAAGGAGTACCCATATTTTATTCCCTTAGTTTGTGTTTAGAAGTTTACTTGTTGAGTACCGTGTGGTTTCGTACTTATCCCTTGCTTCTACATTTTTGTAAATTACGAGCCCAGATCTTCATGATACCTTCTATTCTCTTCTTTTCTAAGGTTTCCTGTGGAGATTTGTGAGGTAACTGTTTGTCATCTCAGCAAACCTTCTTACTCTTGTTTATGATTTTGTTTTACTTGAGAGTCAACGTCATTTGAGACTTACATACTTTCTTTCAATTCTAGTATTTACATTAGCCGCTTGTGCACGTGACAACCAGGTTTTGGGGATTTAGTTGAGTTGACTTGTTATCCGTATTAGTAATTGTTATTGAACTTCTATTTTTATTTTCTTGCTGCACTTTATCGAAATGGTTGAGTTGTAGGCTAACTTGTCTTGGTGGGATAAGACGAGTGCCATCACATCCATTTTTGGGTTGTGACACTAATGTATGATATGGTGATGGAGAAATGAAAAAGTAACTTTGAATGACAATTTTCTTGATACAAAATATGAATTTATATAGACAAAGAGGAGGAATACCATCAGACATAAACTTACAAATTAACTTTTGGGGTTATGAAGATTAAAAAAAGGGTGTTCTGAATATTATTAAGTTGAAGATGTGTGAGTTATTGGTAGTTATTTCTTATTTTATTAAAGATATTAAATATATATTATAGTTGTAGGTGAAAAGTAGATTAATTGAATGTGAAAACTATTTAAGATATTATAAATAAAATAAATAAATAATGATGGAAAAATGTTTAAAAAAAGAGAAAATAGATCAATATGAATGGAGGCCATAGAGAGGTGTCACATCACCTTCTCTATGTTTCTCCTTTATATATATATATATATACTGTCACGACCCAAAGATGACCCCTATGTTCCCAACCGATAGGTAAGCCAACCCAATACTTTGACCAAATCAATTCAATATTTTAAGTAGAAAGATAAGCGAAAACATAATAAACAAACACTAAGTCATTTATACGTATGAAATGCGGAAACCTAAATTACCACCCCAAGATTTAGTGTCATAAGTACAAGAGCTTCTAAACTACGATACAAGTCTAGAACTAATTGACAAATCTAGACGTGAAAAATATTTTGTCTAAATACTAAAATAAAATGATAACGTCTAAAGACATAGAGGGAGGTGTGGGCCACATAATAGCCAAGTAGCTCACCACAACTTTGACATAATTCAAAACTCAACTCTTAAAGCTCCACGAAATGCACTCGAAATTGAAGTCCAATATGCACCACATAAGAGTACAACAAGTGTAGTATGAGTACGAAACCACGTGTACCCAGTATATCTCATAGACCGACACCATGAAATGATATGCCTGAGATACCACATACTCCCTCAATCGTATATACATGATACTCCTCAGAAATACATCGAGAGTTCATGACCCACGGGGGACTCACTAGGTCCATATACCGACACAGACGATCTCCACGTGTCTGTGCGGACGATCTTAATGAACTATCATAAAATCAAACAATTTTTGCACGGACGATCTCTACGTGCCCAAATGATAATTTTAACATCTTACCATTCCCAGCATGGATGATCTCCACGTGCCCAAATTGTACTCAATCTCATGTCAATGCATGCACATAATATGGTTTCAATAAAAGGAATGATGATGCATCTCAATCAATCAAATATCAACATAATATATAACCACCTCAACTATCACAAATATATTGGTTCAATAAAGAAACACAATCACACAAAAGAATTCAAGTCAATAATACATCAGCTAATGCCTTGGCATTCTCTGATTACAATCCGCCTACTATATTAATAAACTTTCACTTTATAATACAGGTATTCGTACTAATGTCCGTCACATCATTGGTACGAGACCCCCATTTTTAGCCCTTACCCATGGTCTATTCCATTTTTAATCCTTAATTAGAAAAAAATGTGCTTCAACGAAGTATGAAAGTCTTAACATACCTTGAATGTCGAATACGTGTCACGAATCCTCAAGATTCGACCTTTCCCTTTCACTTGTTTTGAGCCCTAGGACTATTTTGTCTCCTCCGACAAAATTTTGAATGCAAATTTTAAACTATTCGGTAATTACGAATATTTATTTGATGAATATTTATTAAATAATTAATATAGTGATAGTTGATGGGCCAAGTGTATAATTTATTAAATATCCTGTACCAGTTAACCCATATAATTAAATTAAATTAGTGGAATATGCCACTTTTAATACCTAATTATTTATTTGGAAGATAAAAGAAAAAGGAGGCCACGCAGTGCGAGTGAGCATAAGAGGGTTGGATTTGTGGGATTGCAGCAAGATGGTATGTTAGTCACAAAGTATAAGGTTAAATTTCATGCCTTTTCTAGGCACGCTTCAATGATACTTCCCACCGAGGCTGAGAGAGTGAGAAGGTTTGTTAAGGGGTTGATCATTTTGATTCGTATGAGAGTTTCTAAGGGTACCACTTTTGGTGTTTCATTTCAGAAAGTTATAGATGTTTTGAAGGATTTAGAGATGATTCGACGTGTGAGATTTAAGTGGCGTAAGGGAAAGAAGGTTTTCATTCGAATTGGATATGGTATGTGAGTAGCTTGATTTGTCTGTACATGTTTCTACTTTTGCTGGAGAATTCATAGATGTCGATCGAGTATATCGATCATGTATAGTTACCTTGATAGGATATGATACTCAAGTGGATTTGAGGACTTATGTGTGATGAATTTTTGAGTTTATGCTTGGAATGAATTGGTTATCTTCTTATCGTGCAAGTTTGAATTGTCATGCTAAAACAATTACATTAGTTATGCCCCAAATTTTAAAGTAGAGTGGAGAGATTTCCTTAGTCACAGTTAAAAAAAGTTGATATCATTTTTTTAGGCTCATCACATAGTGGAGTGAGAATATTTGGCTTAGTTGGAGCATATTTGAGACACTGGTGTGGAGACTCATGTGCTTGAGTTTGTTTTGATTGTGAATGAGTTTTTAATGGTACTTTCGACGGACCTACCAGATCCTCTATCTAATTGTGGTATTGATTTTTATATCGATTTGGAGCAAAGCACTCAGCCCATTTCAATTCCACCATATCATATGAATTCGGTCAAATTAAAAAGAGTTGAAAGAACAATTACAAGATTTGATGAGTAAGGGGTTATTAGGGAAGTGCATCTCTTTGGGGTGTTCTAGTGTTATTTGTGAAAAATAAGGATGGATCTATGAGTATGTGTATTGACTATCGACAGTTATATAAGGTTGCAATAAGAAATAAGTACCCGATATCTCAGATTGGTGTTTTATTTAATCAACTTCAATGTGCTTTAGTTTTCTTCGAGATTGACTTGAGATTCGGCTATCATTAGTTAAAGATTAGGGTAACAAATATCTCTAAGACAACTTTCCGGACACGTTATGACCATTATGAGTTTCTAGTGATGTGTGTTGGGTTGACTAAGGCCCTATCATCTTTTATGAACTTGATGAATGAGGTGTTAAGATCATACTTGGACTCCTTCATTATCGTCTTCATAGATGATATATTGATATATTCTCGTAGTAGGAGGAGCACGAGCATCATTTAAGGATTCTGCTTGAAATTCTAAAGGAGAAGAAGGTGTACGCAAAGTTTTCAAGGTGTGAGTTTTGCTTTGTTAGTTAGCATTTGTGGGACAGGTAGACTTCAAAGAGGGTATTATGGTGGATTCTAAGATGATTGAGATAGTTTGAGATTTGTGTCAAAACATCTTTAGTTATTGAGATTTGGAGTGTCTTAGGTCTTGCGGGTTATTATTAGTGATTTGTGGAGGGGTGAGTTTTCAAAAGCTCAAGGCTATTAGTTACTGCTATTATTTTGACTCTACTCGTGGAGGGAGTGGATTTTATCATATATTGCGGTGCTTCTTGGATTTATCTTATTTTGTGTTGATGTAGAAAGAGAAGGTAATAATTTATGCATCGAGGAAACTGAAGTTTGGTCACGAAAAGAATTATCCTATAAATGACTTAGGATTGACAGTTGTAATATTCGCATTGAGGATTTCAGGGTATTACTTTTATGATGTGTATTGTGAGGTGTTCAAGGATCATGATAGTCTCCAATATATATTAAATCAGAGAGTGTCAATTTGGGGTAGCAAAGATGATTTTGAGTTTCTCAAGGACTATGACATCAATATATTTTATCATCTGAATAATGCGAATATGGTAGTAGATTAATTAAGTAGAAAGACAGTGTGTATAGGGGGGTTTAACTTTTTTATAGGTTGGTGAGCTTTATTTTTCTATGGATATCCGGTCCTTAGCGAATAGCTTTGTGAGACTTAATATTTTAAAATCTGGTAGAGTTTTAAGGGGGGTCATCCTTATTGGATCAGATTCGGGCTTAACAGTTTGATTATGGAGATTTGTGTAATATTCGAGACAAGATGTTACAAGGAGAAGCCAAGGAGGAAATTCTTGATGGTGAGGGATTTTTGAGGATAAGAGATCATATTTATGTTCTTTGGGTAGGTGAGTTGACTAGAATGCTCATGGAGAATTCCCTAGTTTAAGGAATACAATTCATCTGAGGTATAATAAGATGTATCGTTTATCAACAAGTGATGTATAAATATCAACAACCTTGAGGTGTTACTTAAAGGAAGCTCATCCTAGAGTGGAAGTGGAAAATGATTCCTACAAACTTTGTGGTAGGGTTGCCACAGAGCTTAAGGAAGGGTTGATGTTATTTAGGTCATTGTGGATTGATTGAGCAATTCTACATTTCTCGTGCCGATTCAAACTATTTATAATTTAGAGTAATTTGATTACATGGGGTGCCCATATCTATTATATTCATGTCGATGCACACAATTTATATATCATTTCTGGCGGTCTATGAAGAAGGAGTTAGGACTTGGGTGCATCTTAGTACATCATTGCATACATATATGAATAGTCAGTCTAAACGGACTATTAAGGTCCTTGAGAACATGTTGTGGGTGTGTCTGAACAGTTTGGTGGGTATTGGGGATAAATTTTTACTTTTAGTGGAGTTGCATAAAACAATAGTTATCATTTGAGCATTGAGAGGGCACCATTCGAGACTTTGTATGGTAGGAGATTTCGATATCTCATTGGTTGATTTGATGCATTTGAGGTTAGACCACGAGGTACATATTTATTGATGGAATCATTAGATAAGGTCAAGTTGATCCAAGTTAGGATCCTCATAGCTTAGAGTAGGTAAATGAGTTACGCAGATTGAAAGGTTCGTGATTAAAGGTAATGACTGGAGAGCGGGTTTTATTGAAGGTTACACCTACGCAAAGTTTGATGAAATTTGAAGAGAAGTACAAGTTGATCCTGACGTATATTGTTCTTGTCGAGATTGATCAACGTATTTGTGAGGTGGCTAAAAGTTTGCTTTGTCACTTGGTTTTCGGGTGTTTACATTATATCTTATAATTTGATGTTGGAGAATTTTCGTTAAGGATGGTGTGTATGTGATTCAATGTTACTTGACTAGAGTTTTACTTTTGAGGAGAATTCGATAACAAACATAGATGGGAAAATTTGGAAGTTCAGGTTGAAAGAAGTTATTTCAGTAAAGGTTCAAGGGAAGGGTTGAAGAGGCTATTTGGGAGAGTGAGTTGGACATGTGGATCAAATATCCAGATTTGTTTTAAGAGTTCAGTTACTTTTATTCTTTTAAAGTTCGAGGATGAACGTTTGTTTTAGTGGTAGATGATGGAATGACCCGTTGGGTTGTTTTGAGTCCTAGGACTATTTTGACTCCTCCGACAAAAGTTTAAATGAAAATTTTAAACTATTTGGTAATTACGAGTATTATTTGATGAATATTTATTAAATAATTAATATAGTGATAGTTAATGTGACAAGTGTATAATTATTAAATATCCTTTACCACTTAACCCATATAATTAAATTAAAATAGTGGAATGTGCCACTTTTAATACCTAATTATTTATTTGGAAGAGAAAAGAAAAAGGAGGCCGAACTTACCTGTGAAGACGAACGCCAGAGAAAGAAAAACACTGTGCTTAAGTTTCAGGTAGAAGATGTATATACATACCACTCAAATTTATGTAGTTATTCTATGATAGATAATCACAAATTATTATTATTATATGATGTTGGGTACAGGGGTGGATCCACGTATTGAGTTATGGGTGCTCGAGCACCCATTGACCCCGACGGAAATTTTATTTATCTATATAGAAAATGCTAAAAAAGTTATATAACATATCCTTCAGCACCCATTAAACAAAATGTCCTGTGGGTGCGTTGGTAGTGAAGTTGAATGCTGGGTTTGCTAAAGCATCACTACGGGTGTTCGAATCCTGGTGTAATCCCTAATTTTTGTTGACAAAAATGAAACTTCTTTCATAGTTTTTGTCTTATTTTTATATCTTTTCACAAACTTTTTCTTATATTTCTTTCTAGTTTTTTTCATTTTCCTATTTTGTATTTCATTAACTAACTAAAAAATATTAGTAAGCAAAAAAAAAATCTTGACTAGCATTATGTTAAAGGAATTGAGCAGCCATGACCATCAGTTTCTGGATCCTCCACTGGTTGGGTAAAGGGTTGGTTTTCAAATTGTTACACTATTAATTTTATAAAAATTGGGTTGTATTACTTTGTTGGTTATAATCGGCAATAACTAGTGGATAGTAGGGGATATGTATGCTCATGATAGGTGATAATAATATCATAGAGGGGGGGATGTTATTAATTTTATATTATAGATAGATGCTCATGTAACATTCTACCAAAAAAAAGGTAATTCACAAGTGAATGTAATTGGTTCGTCACTTGATTACAAATTCGGATTCTTCTTCTATTACTATGGTAATTCATATTGATTTATTAATATATGTATAACTGAAGTTTAGGTTTATTATAATTTACGAACACCATTAGAGTTATGTTATTTGGAGGAATCAAGACTTAACCTTAGACTTGAGATTTAGGAGCTTGATTATAGATTAGGATGAGAATTTGGATCTAAGCTAGACTTATAGTAATATGGGTATCTATGGACTCACTTGCTTGCGAGTATTGCATATTTGGTAGAAACATTATGAAGCTTTACGAAAGAGAAAAGCCAAATCTTGAGGATTTGACACATGTTCGGTATTCCAGGTATGTTAAGACTTTCTAGACTTCGTTGAAGGACGTTTTCTTAATTAAAGATTAAAAATGGAATAGACAATGGGTAAGGGCGAAAGATAGGGGGTCTCGTACCAATGGTGTGACGGGAATTGGTACGAGTACCGGGGTTATAAAGAGAAAGTTTATTACTATAGAATGTGGATTGTAATTCGAGAATGCCAAAGCATATGGGCATTAACTGATGTATTATTGACTTGAATTCTTTCGTGTGATTGTGTTTCTTTATTGAACCTGTATATTTGTGATATTTGAGGTGATTATATATTATACTGATAATTGATTGATTGAGATTGTTATTATCCCATTTTATTGAAATCACATTGTGCACATGCATTGACATGAGATTGAGTATAAGTTGGGCACATGGAGATCGTCCGTGCTGGGATTGTGAGATCTTAAGATTATAATTTGGGCACGTGGAAATCGTCCATGTAGAAATCCTTTGATTTTATGATAGTGGAGATCGTCTGTGTCGGTATATGGACCTCGCGAGCCCCCATGGGTCATGAACTCTCGATGTATTTCCGAGGAGTATCATGTATATACGGTTGAGAGAGTACTTGTCATTTGATGCGTATCATTTCATAGTATCACATTGCATTGCATCTCATTACATTCCTCATTCTTATTGATTATGTGTGTTATTTGTGGTTGGAAATTAGGTGACATTTGATTATCCTTATTGATGAAAACTTAGTTGATAAGTATAAGGTGGACTTGTAAAAATGAAAGGATTATTTTCTTATATACTTTTGTCACTACTTCTTTGTTATCGGTCTATGAGATATACTGGGTACACGTGGTTTCGTACTCATACTACACTTCCTGCACTGATTTGTGGTGCAGATTCAATTCCTAATATGAGCACCTTTCGTGGAGCTTTTTGAGTACGTGCTTGGATCGTATCTTGGAGTTGTGGTGAGCTGCTTCACTGTTCCGCAACCCACACCTCTGTCTATTTATGGTTTATTTTGCTACTTCGTATTCAGACATGATATTTCTTATGTCTAGACTTGTTACATAATTTTAAACTTGTATCTTCTTTTAGAAGCTCTTGTACTTCTGACACTAAATCTTGGGTGGTAGTTTAGTTTCTGCATTTAATACTTATGAAAGACTTAGTTGTTGGGATATTCTACCAGTCGCTTAGTTTTTCCATTATTAATATTAAATTAAATTGGTAAAAGTGTTGGATTGGCTTACCTATCGGTTTGGAACATAGGTGCCATCACGATTTGTGATTTTGGGTCGTGACATTCACGAAGCTTCAAAATGTTCCCAATCTAACAATTATACAATAATCGTAAGCAAACAAATCTGTAGACACTCATATTACTACACGTCTAACCTAGACCAAAAACTCATCAAATTCTATAACCAAGCTCCTAATTTTGGTGCCAACTAATATGTCGCATATTATATTTCCTAAAATTCAAGCTTAGGGTTAAGTCTTAATTCTTCCAAAAATGTAATTATAATGGTGTTTATGTAATAAAATATACCTATGTTTAATTACATATACCAATATATCAAAAATATGATCTTAATGCGATAAACAAATAAATTAAGAACCAATTCCACCAATTAACAAAATCAATAAATGCACTGCGAACATAAATGATTTGCTAATCAACCATTGACATGCTTTCCCACTGGTGGCCTTAAATCTTGTCCCCAAAAATTTGAAGAAATGCTAACAGTAAAGGTAATTCAACTCAATATTGACATCCTAATACTAATTCCTTTTCTCCATACAATAATAATAATAATATAATAATAATAATACTAATACTTATATATGTAGCAATTACATTTGCACCCGCATAAATGGTAAGTTCATTAAAATTCCTTACCTTCAGTGTCGACCTTCGCTATGACGCCACAAACAAAATTGTATAGGCTGATTTCTTTCTTTCTTCTTTCAATAAAATAATTAGGTATTAAAAGTGGCAAATTCTACTAACTTAATTTAATTATATGGGTCAATGGTAAAGGGTATTAAATAAATTATAGACTTGGCCCATTAACTATCAACTATATTATTTATTTAATAAATATCAGTTAAGTAAATAATCCTAGTTACTAAATATTTCAAAATTTCCATTTAAAATTTTACGGAAAGAGTCAAAATAGCCCTAGTGATCAAAACGACCTAACAAGTCATTATCCTCTTTTTACTCAAATCAGTTAAATTCCATTCAAAAAACAAGATTTTTTTTATTTTTCAAACGTTTATCTCTCCTCTCAATTTTTTCTGTAATTTGTCGTCAGTCACAACTAGTTTCAGTTGATTTTTATCCAATAATCTTCATTAGTGTTGTAATGGACGGATTCTTATCAATATTAATAAAACATGGTGGTAGATGGGATCCTTCAGGTTGATGTTCTTTGCGATTTTTTTATTTGTATTGTTATAAGACTCAAGCGTAAAAATAATAATTAAGAACAATGATACTGAAAAGTAAGTTTTCAGATTTTGGTTGTGTTTAATAGAATTTAATTGTGACGTTTTTGGTATGAACACTCTTTTTTTTGGATTACATAATATTTGTTTGAAAATGCAAAGATTTTAGTATGAATTCTTTTTTAATTTATGGTTTCTGGTAAGAAATAAATTACATAGAATTTATTTCTAATTGGTATACTGGTCATACCACTTTTTTGTACAATTTTGGACTTATATTTGAATGAATTATGTATACTGGTTAGTAAAAATATTATTCAGATTTTGTTTATGTATAATAGTTTTAACTATGCCGTATGAACATTACATAAAATTTGTTTGAAATTAATATAGATTTTGGATGAACATTCATTGTTTGTATGTTTCTGGTTAAAGAAAATTACATAATTTTTTTTTGAAAATTTGTATACTAGTTATACCATGTTGGTACGATTTTGGCATTATATTGGAATGAATTTCGTATACTATTTATCTAATAAATTCTCAGCAGTATTATTAATATTTTGGTATGATTCTTGTATAAAAATTGATGTAAATTTTGTATGTAATTGGTATAATAGTAAGATCAAATTTATATGTAAATTTATAGTTTTTATGGCGCAAATCTGGTATGATTCAATTTTTTTATTTGGCATTCTATTGGTTAGAATTGTGCATAACAGTGGAATGAAATTGGTATACTGTTTATTTAATAAAAGATAATTGCTAGTTATAAATTGTATGATTTTGTATTCTTCTTTGCATGAATCTGGTAAGAATCAGTGTTTACTTTTGGCATGAAATATGTAACACCCCGTATGCTAGAACTACCAAAATGCGGATTTTCAGAGTTGCAGCTGCAACCCACGGTTGGCACCCACGGATCGTAGGGTGACCCACAGCCCATGCTGGTGGTCCGTGGATGGCCACCTGCGACCCATCCCCCAGAAGCCTCAGAAAATTGGCTAAGGGTAGACCCTCGCCAGGACCTACGGACCGTAGGTCAGACCACAATCTATGGTCTAGGGCCGTAGGTCAGACCCCCAGTTTAAGCTACCAGTCGTCAAACGGCGGTTGACCAGCACGGACTGTCGATCCATCCACGGTCCGTCGATTCCGTCCGTCGGTGGCACCAGACAACAGTTATGTTAGGGGGTGTTGGACCCCTAAACTACGTTGTTTAACCCCTAAATTACGTAGTTTTGGTGAGTTTTAGCCTAGCAACTTAATTAGAACCTACCCTAGTCAATTCTTTCTCAAGAAATCGATCAAACTAGAGAAAAGAAGGAGAAATAGTCGAGCAGCCCAAGTTCAAGAACGCAACAAGGTTTCCTTCAGTTCCAGCCCGAAATTGAAAGATTTCTCCGTGAAATTATTCACCAGGTGTATGCGATTTCATTAGTGGGTTCCTTTCTCCCATTAGGTCCCTAGAATTCAGTCAAATTCTTGATTCCCTTAATATTATCTAGACCTAGGGGTTCTAGAATTTCAGTAGATCATTGTGAATTAGTTGGTTTAATGTTCCTAATAAGATTAAAATATTATCGTAGATTTTAGTATGGTTTTGCGTAGATTCCTTCATAAATTCAGAACTCTAGCTCGGTAGTTCTATTAGTTCATGAACCACACATGCTAGGTCAATTATTTCAGATATATACATACATGCCTCAGTTTTCGAATGTTTCATTATTAGTATATAAATGTTGCATTCTCATTTTGCATGTTACTATTTTGAGCTATCCAGTATTACATAAATCCAGTCATAAATTGTTAATTACATAATCAATTGGGTGTAGCTTAATATCGAGTGGACTAGGATTCAGGGTACCCGAAAAGTTCCAGATCTACGTGCCCCCATAGGATAAGTCCCCTCTATTGGGCATTAAATTTTAGTGATCACGCCAGCATGCCTCTATACCTTTGGCATGGTATATTGGGTCCTCTCGATTGGGCGTATACATCGGACTCCACATTTAGCTCATGTGGTTTTATGTCGATTATTAGTAGCTCCCACAGTTTAGTCAGATTCTATTACATTGACCATGTTATCACTACAGTTCAATATTCACTCTAAGCATGTCATAAACTTCGTCATTGCGTCATGTATAGTATTTTCAGTATCCTTATCATGTTCAGATTAGCATTGCTTTATTGCTTGTTCAGTTATGTTATTGTTTAGCTTTATTCTATCCTGCATGCTCAGTACCTTTCAAGTACTGACGCATACTCTGTGCTACATCTTCTTGTAATGTAGGTTCATGTCCTCAACAGTCAGATCACGCTTAGATCGGTTCCCGATCTTAAGTTCAACAGCATCAGTGGTGAGTCCTAATTCTTCGAGGACGAGGGACATGATTATCTTTCTTTCTTTTAGCTTTAGTTTCAGTTTTTCTAGATTTATCTAGGGCATGTCCCAACACTTCTAGTCAGTTTAGAGGCTTATGTCAGACATAGACAGATTTAACTATAGTGTTAGATTTTGACTTTTCAGTTGTTGTTTAAACTCTCAGTTTTCATATATTCAGATTTAGTATATGGGTATTCCCCATCATTTCAGTTTATCTTATGATTTAGCTTCCGCACAATAGTTTCTTACTTCAGTTCATTTAGCATGCTTATGATATGCCAGCAGGGTTAGCTTGGGGTTAGTCATGATCCTAGGTCCCGTGTCCGCGTCCTGGGGTAGCTTCGAGGCTTGACAAACTTGGTATCAGAGCATTAGGTTTAAGAGTCCTAGGATGTCTGAAAATATGCACTAAGTAGAGTCGTTTTCATGGGTGTGAAGTGCACCACATCTAATAAGAATGAGGCTACAATGTGGTTTAGGAAAACTTCATTTACTTGTTACTCTTATCGTGCGTGAGGTATGATCCAACTTCTCGTTCTAATCCTTCATTATGCGTTTCAGATCACGCCTCCTTGTAGAGCTTATAGAAGGAATGTGAATGCTAGGGATGCAAACACAGCTCCTCCAGTCCTATATTAGAAAGTTTCGAATGCTGAATTTTGGAACACTATCCAGTTGTTGGCTAAGAGTGTGACCAACCAGAACAATCAGCAGGTTCCAGTTCTGGCAAATGCTAATTTTAGGTAAGCTGCAGCTAGAGTTCGGGATTTTGTTAGGATGAATCCACCTGAGTTCTTAGGATCGCAGATTGGTGAGGATCCCCAAAACTTCATTATTGAGGTCAAGAAGATCATTGGACTTGTAAACTCAATGGAAAGAGAACAAGGGTACATATGCAACTCCTATCACTTGGGAATTCTTTAGTGAGACCTTTCTGGAAAGGTTCATCCCAAGAGAGTTGAGAGAGGCAAAAGCTCAGGAGTTTATGAATTTGAGGCAGGGTTTTATGACAATCCAAGAGTATGGATGATACGTAACCAAATATGATATTAATATATCAATTTTACAAAGGTTGGGGGGTGCGGGCTTCCGTGTTCGCTCTCGCATTCATTCTACCCAATCAAAACGATAGGAACGATTGAAAGCGGCTTGCTCAAAGCCAGGTAAGTCACATCTATTACCTCTAGAATATTGGACTGGATACCGCTTATCCAGGATATGTCTGCCGACTTCACAAAGCTCTTTATGGACTGAAGCAAGCTCCCAGAGCTTTTTTCACTTGTTTCAGCACTATATTGTGCTCTAAAGGGGTTCTGTGGCAGTGCCTGTGATACCTCTTTATTCATTCATCACACATCTGGGGATAGTATCTACCTTATTTTATATGTCGATGATATTTTTCTCACAGGTAGTGATCAACAGGGAATACTTGCTCTTCTTTCGTTCTTGCATGCTCATTAAAATATGAAAGACTTGGGCCTTCTCCACTACTTTCTTGGTATGGAAGTGTATCGGCAGGGGCGCACTCTTATCCTTCGTCAGCAGAAATATGCCTAGATCTCTTGCCTCGTGCAGACATGCTTGATTCTCGTCCTTTGGCCACTCCTCTTACTAGTGGTACCGAGCTTCCCAAGTTGGATGTCACTTCCCTCTCTGATCCCACCAATTTCATTCTTCTATTGAGTCGGCTAACTGTAACTATAAGCTACACGCCTCGAACTCGTATAAAGATTCTTCCTCTAGGGCCTCCTTTCACCTTTTGTTAGCGACCCTTAAACGGGTTCCAGCAGTGCTTCAAGCCTGACTTTTTTTTTTCGTTTAGTCTGACTATTTTCCGAATTTTATATATGAATGAAAGCTACGTTTCGGCAAATTATATAAACTTACTAAGGAAGAAAGAGCAAAACTTTTCACAGCCGAGGTCAGAGCTTCAAGTCAGTAATGTCTCTTTAGCACCCCATACCCTACTACAATTCTTATTCAATATAATAATATTACTACAATGTCGTGCCGATGTCTCCCTTACGAAAATGAAGATAAGTCTTTTGATTAGGGGGGTGACAACCGAGGCTTTTAAGAGAAGTTGCCATAGAGGCTATAAAGAGCTATTTCATATCTAATAGGAAAAAATTCTTATGTCTACTGTGGGAAATGGGGTCCCAGGAGTTGGGTCGATCCCACAAGGAATATGGTTTCGACTTAAACTTAACTTACGATTATATTCGTTTAGTCAACGTATTTCTGAGACAAGTAAAGGGGGTTTTTTGTGTAACAAATAACTGATTGTTGTTTAGAGAGTAAGTGATCAAGATTCGAACTTTAGTTGTTACCAATGAGAGAAAGAAACAAGGGTGTAAGTGTTCCCCATAAGCTCATAATGCGGTAATCCTAGTAATAGTAATTATTTCCTAGTGTATCACATACAAAGTGGTAAGTTATGTATCCCTAAGTGCTTGGCCCACAAAAAAGAGAATTTCACCCCGCACCTTGGTCCGGCTAGTTTTGCATAATTTACTAACCTTTACCTTTACCTTATATTAGACATCACATCAATGTATGAATTAGTTTTGACCCTCACACCAATTGACATTAGACTTTTAAACAGTATCACACTAAATCTATGTTGATATTTCTTTTTTTATTAACAACCTCCTTGGTCCGACAAGTAGCAACAAGGAGAGTTCTAATGTTGTTCACCGTTAAAAAGACTTCTAGACAAAAGAATTACCAATGCATGCAACAACACTATTCAAAAATTACTTAGTTACTATTCATACTTTGTTAATCGCTCATGGTTCCCACAACCCTAGTTGTGGATTTAGTTACCCATGCTTGCAAGAACACATTTCATATTTTTAGAAGAAGAATTCATGAACTTACGTAATGAGTAGAAGAAACCCGTAATATCTAATTGAAAATCAAAGCAAGAATATTTATAAATCGAACTTAGGAAATCAAATTGTTAGAGTTTGCAGGTTAATTCCCAAGAAAATACCAAGAACTAAAAGATAACAATAATGTCTAACCCCAAAAAATGAGGTTTACATGCCCTATTTATAGAAAATATTGTCCTAAACAAAAAGGAAACATAATAAAGAAATAAAACTGCTGGACGTGACTTCAATCGACGAGACTGGCCTACGGACCGTGGATCGACCTACAGGCTGTAGGTCTCTTCGTGGCTTAACACTTAGACATTTTCACAGAAGCTGGAACCTTAAACCTTTCAGATACAAACGACAAACCAGTAGAACGGACCGTAGGTTGACCTACGGTCTATGGGTCCCCTTCCGTGGCTTCAAACTTAGAACTTTTTGTCAGATACTATAAATCAAAATCTCTGATACAAATGACGGACATGCAGGATGGCCCGTAGGTCGACCTACGGTCCGTCATTGGCCACCGTGGCTCCACACTTTGTCAAGACTTCCCTGATGATCATTCTACAAGACCTACGGACCATGACTGGACCTATGGTCCGTAAGTCACTTCCGTGGGTGGCCACTTCTACAGATATTCAGTTATCTCTCTCTCGACCTCGTCCAAGTCTATTTCCAAAAAATATAGCACAATAAACATTAATTCTAATACAAATTGGCCCTAGACACACACAACTCTTGTGTGAAATATATTAAAAATACTATGGACTCAAGTTCACCCCAACACTCCAAGTATGCTCCTCACATGGTGGCTGATTCCAGGGCTTAAATGAACAAGTGCATGTATGGGGTATTCGATCTAGTGAAAATAGAGTGTAGGAATGTTGTTGTTGGAAAATATGAGCATTTCTAGGCTCATGACTCATGCTTAGAAGGTTGAGGGAGACAAGCTTAGGAAACAGGCTAAGGAAAATAAGAAGGCTAAAACAGGCAACTATGATTATTCTCAATAGAAATTGGGTGGTGGAAATCGCTCGCAGTTCCTGCAAAAGTCTTCAGCTACTGTACATTCATCAGCTAGTATTCCATCCTCAAAGTTTCGAAATGATCAGAAAGGTAGGGCATCAGGCTCTAAGTCTCAGGGGAGTGTTTCAGGCAGCAGAACCTACCTAACTTGTCCAAATTATGGTAAGAACCATCCAGGCGAGTGTCTTGGAGGAAAGGAAGGATGCTTTGGGTGCGATCACTCTGGTCACAGGTGGAGAGATTGTCCTTTAGCTGAACAGGGTCAATGAGGTAATAATAGTAAAGCTCAGTCTACAACTTCAGCAGCACCAGGATCAGGAAGATTCTCCTGATGTAGTCACTGGTACGGTACGAGTTTTTAACTTAGATGTTTATGCATTGTTAGACGCAGGGGATACTCTTTCCTCTGTAACTCCTTATATAGAAGTCAACTTCAGTGTTAATCCAGAAAAACTCTCAGAACCCTTCTCAGTCTCTACTTTAGTCGGTGACCCAGTCATAGCTAGACGGGTATACAGAAATTGCCCTGTCCAGTCTCTCAGAAAGTCACCTCAATAGATCTTATAGAACTAGAAATGGTAGACTTAGATATCATTCTAGGCATGGACTAGTTACATTCCTGTTATGCCTTAGTCGATTGTAGAACTAGAATAGTTCGTTTTCAATCTCCAGACGAAGAAATTTTAGAATGGAAGGGTAGTAGCTTTGTGCCTAGTCAATTCATTTCTTATCTTAAGGACAAAAAGATGATTTCTAAGGGGTATCTCTATCATCTAGTCCATATTAAGGATTCAAGCTTTGAAACCCAACTCTTGAGTTAGTTTCGGTAGTCGACGAGTTCGTAGAAGTGTTTCCAGAAGATCTTCACGGAGTTCCTCTCAAAAGGGAAATCGACTTTGGAATTGATCTCCTTCTAGATTCCCATCCTATTTTTATTCCTCCTTACAAAGTGGCTCCAGCTGAGCTTAAGGAATTGAAAGAGCAGTTGAAAGACCTTCTAGATAAGGGCTTCATCAGACCTAGTATTTCCCTATAGGGTGCACCAGTGTTGTTCGTGAAGAGAAAGATGGTTCTCTCAGGATGTGCATTGATTATAGACAGTTAAACAAGGTCAAAATCAAGAATAAGTACCCTATCCCCATGATTGATGACTTGTTTGACCAAATTCAGGGTGCTAGTCATTTCTCGAAGATAGACCTCAGATTCGGTTATCATCAGCTTAGAGTCAGAGATAGTGACATTTCAAAAACAGCCTTCAGAACTCGGTATGGTCATTATGTATTTGTAGTTATGTCATTTGGACTAACCAATGGTCTAGCAGCTTTCATGGATCTGATGAACAAAGTGTTCAAGTGATATTTGGACTTGTTCGTTATCGTCTTTATTGATGATATTCTTATTTACTCTAGGAATGAGGAAGAACATGTGAATCATCTGAGGGTTGTCCTGAAAACTCTCAAAGATCGTCAGTTATTCACTAAATTTAGTAAATGTGAGTTTTGGTTACAGTCAGTTGCTTTCCTTGGGCATATTGTGTTTAGCGAAGGGATCCGAGTGGGTTCCCAGAAAATAGAAGCAGTGAAACAATGGCCCAGACCTACCTCTCCTACAGATATCAAAAGTTTCTTGGGCCTAGAAGGTTATTATAGAACGGTCGTGGAAGGATTTTCATCCATAGCCTCTCTATTGACTAAGTTAACTCAGAAAAAGGTTAAGTTCCAGTGGTCAGTTGATTGTGAGAAGAGCTTTGTAGATCTAAAAACTAGGTTGACTACAACGCCTGTTTTGACTCTACTAGATGGTTCAGACGGTTATGTTATCTATTGTGATGCATCGAGAGTCGGCCTAAGTTGTGTGGTGATGCAGCGAGGTAAGGTTATAGCTTATGCTTTTAGACAACTTAAGGTACATGAGAAGAACTATCCAACTCATGACCTCGAGCTTCCAGCAGTGGTGTTTGCACTTAATATTTGGAGGCATTACTTGTATGGTGTTCACAGATCATAAGAGCCTTCAGTATGTATTCACCCAGAAAAAACTAAATTTTTGCCAGAGGAGATGGCTTGAATTCCTCAAGGATTATGATATGAGTGTGCATTACGATCCTGGTAAGGAAAATGTAGTATCAGATGCTCTTAGTAGACTACCAATGGGTAGTGTAGCACATGTTGAGGAAGAAAGAAAAGAACTAGCGAAGAAGGTTCACAGACTTCCTCGCTTGGGAGTTCGCCTTATGAGCATATCACATGGTGGTGTTACAGTTCAGAATGGGTCAGAATCTTCATTAGTAGCAGAGGTTAAGGAAAAGCAAGACCTTGATCCGATATTGCTTCAACTAAAGGGTGCAGTCCATTAGTAGAGAGTTGAGGTTTTTCTCCCAAGGGGGAGATGGTGTGCTTCGTTATCAGGGTCGATTATGTCTTCCTAAGGTGGGTGAGTTGAGAGAGCAGATTCTTACAGAAGCCCATATCTCCAGATATTCTATTCAATCAAGCACCACTAAGATGTACCGTGATATTCGTGAAGTCTTTTGGTGGAATTGTACGAAGAGAGATATAGCAGATTTTGGGGCTAAGTGTCGTAATTGCTAGCAAGTGAAGGTAGAACATCAGAAACCAAGAGGTATGACTCAAGAGATTAACATTCCTACTTGGAAGTGGGGATTGATCAACATGGACTTCATTACAGGTTCACCTCGCACTCGCAAACAACATGACTCCATTTGGGTGATAGTTGATAGAATTACGAATTCTGCGTGCTTTTTGGCTGTCAAGACTACAAATTTGGCAGAGTACTACGCAAAACTTTACATTAATGAGATAGTCAGGTTGCATGGGGTTCCTTTTTATATCATATCGGATAGAGGTCTTCATTTTACCTCTTATTTCTCAAAGTCATTTCAGAAAGGTCTTGGTACTCAGGTTAATCTTAGGACAACATTTCATCAGCAGAGAAATGGGCAGGCAGAGCGTACCATTTAGACCTTAGTGGACATGTTGAGAGCTTGCGTGATCGATTTAAAGGGTAGTTGGGATGATCACCTTCCTCTCATAGAGTTCGCCTACAATAATAGTTACCATTCCAACATCCAGATGGCCCCTTATGAGGCACTGTATCGGCGTAGATGTAGATCTCCACTTGGTTGGTTTAAAGTAGGTGAAGCAGCCTTGATATGGCCAGATTTAGTTCATGATGCTATGGAGAAAGTGCAACTTATTAGAGATAGATTTAAGACATCCCAGAGACGCCATAAATCCTACGTAGATGTAAGGAGAAAGGAACTAGAGTTTCAAGTTGATGATTGGGTATTCCTGAAAGTGTCACCTATGAAAGGGGTGATGAGTTTTGGAAATAAAGGAAAGCTCAGTCCTCGATATGTAGGCCCTTACAAGATCTTGAAAATGGTTGGTAAAGTGGCTTATGAGTTAGAGTTTCCAACAGAACTAGCAGCAGTGCATCCGGTTTTTCACATTTCGTTGTTAAAGAAGTGTGTGGGTGACCCAGCATCTATAGTTCCTTTAGAAAGTGTGGCTGTGAAGGTTAGTCTTACTTATGAGGATGTGCCAGTTGAGATTCTTGATCGTCAGGTTAGAAGGTTGAGAAACAATGAAGTTGCTTCGGTTAAGGTTTTGTGGAGGAGTCACTGCATAGAGGAAGCTACTAGGGAAGCAGAAGCAGCCATGAAGGCCAAGTATCCTCACCTCTTTCCTTCCGATTCCATTCCAGCTTGAGGTATTAGTTCCTCTTCAGCTATTCATTCATTCATGCGCAGATTCAGTCTTAGCACCTTGTTCCTTCATTTGTTCTTGCATTTTCAGCATATTTGCATGTTCTTGGAACTCAGTTCAGTTAGATATCAATTTCTAGTACTTAGTAGTAGGGATTGCAGCTCCTTCCCTCCACACCCAACTAGTTTAGACTTAATTAGAGGATGAAAGTTCCCAAGGGGGGGATAATGTAACACCCCGTATTCTAGAACTACCAAAATGTAGATTTTCAGAGTTGTAGGTGCAACCCACGGACCGTGCTGGTGGACCATGGATGGCCACCTGCGACTCATCCCCCAGAAGCCTCAGAAAATTTGCCAAGGGTAAACCCACGCAAGGACCTACGGACCGTAGGTCAGACCACGGTCCGTGGTCTAGGGCCGTAGGTCAGACCCCCAGTTTTAGCTCCTAGTCAGCAAACGACGGTTGACTAGTATGAACTATTGGTCCATCCATGATCCGTCGATCGCGTCCGTCGGTGGCCCCCGATAGAAGTTAAGTTAGGGAACTTTTGGTCTTTTCCTTATGCATTGGACCCCTAAACTACGTCATTTAACACCTAAACTACGTAATTTTGGTGAGTTTTAACCTAGCAACTTAATGAGAACCTACCCTAGTCAATTTTTTCTCAAGAAATCGATCAAATTAGAGAAAAAGAGGAGAAATAGTCGATCAGCCCTAGTTCAAGAATGCAACAAGGTTTCCTTTAGTTCTAGCCCAAAATCGAAAGATTTCTCCATGTAATTCTTCACTAGGTATGTGGGATTTCACTAGTGGGTTTCTCTCACCCATTAGGTCCCTTGAATTCAATAAGATTCTTGATTTCCTTAATATTATCTAGACCTAGGGTTTCTAGAATTTCAGCAAATCATTGTGTATTAGTTGGTTTAATGTTCCTAATAAGATTATCATGATTTTAGTATGGTTTTGCAAAGATTCCTTCATAAATTTAGATCCCTAGCTATTTAGTTCTTTTAGTTCATGAATTACACATTCTAAGCCAGTTATTTCAGATATATACATACCTGCCTCAGTTTTCAAAAGTTTCATTATCAGTATATTAATGTTGCATTCTCAGTTTGCATGTTAGTATTTTAAGCTATCCAGTATTACAGAAATGTAGTCATAAATTGTTAAGTACATAATCAATTGGGAGTAGCTTAATACCGAGAGGACTAGGGTTCAACGTACTCAAATATTCCCATAACAAAGTGCCCCCATATGATTAGTCTCCTATGTTGGGCATTACATTTTAGTGATCATGCCAACATGCCTCTATACCTCTGGCAGGGTATATTTGGTCCTCTCGATGGGGCGTATACATCAGACTCCACATTTAACTCATGTGGTTTTATGTCGGTTATTAGTAGCTCTCATAATTCAGTTAGATTCTATTGCATTGACCATGTTATCAGTATAGTTCAGTATTCAGTCTCAGCATGCCATAAACTTGGTCATTGCATTCAGTTTAGGCATGTGCAGTATTATAAGTATCTTTATCATGTTTAGATTATATCATTGCTTTATTGCTTGTTCAATTATGTTATTGTTCAGCTTTATTCTATACTGGATGATCAGTACCTTTCAAGTACTGACGCATACTTTGCGCTACATCTTCTCGTGATGTAGCTTTAGGTCCTCAACAGTCAGATAGCGCTTAGATCGGTTCCCGATCTTAAGTTCAGCAGCATCAGTGGTGAGTCCACATTCTTCGAGGACGAGTGACATGATTATCTTTCTTGCTTTTATCTTTAGTTTCAGTTTGGCTAGATTTAGCTGGGGGTATTTCCCAACACTTCTAGTCAGTTTAGAGGTTTATGTCAGACATAGACAGATTCAACTATAGTGTTAGAGTTTGACTTTTCAGTTGTTGTTTGAACTCTCAGTTTTCATATATTCAGATTTAATATATGGGTATTCTCCATCATTTGAGTTTATCTTATGATTTAGCTTCTGCACAGTAGTTTCTTACTTCAGTTCATTTAATATGCTTATGATATTCCAGTAGGGTTAGCTTGGGGTCACTCGTGATTCTAGGTTCCGTGTCCATGTCCTCGGGGTAGCTTCGGGGCGTGACAAAATAGGTATAAAAAATATGCATAATAATGGTATGAAATTCTTATACTGATATAACATATGTATAAAAGTTATTTGTTCTTTTGTATCCTGTAATACCTACACAATAATTCATGATGGAATATATTAATATTCAATTCAAAAAGTGTCGCAACATAAATTATTGCCGCCTGGTTAAAAAAGAACCGTAGGAAGACCACAACTTGAACGTTGGAAAGGTCTTGCTGATGTGAAGTTCAAGAAGTCTAAGGTTACGTGCAGTACATGTCGACGAGAGGGACACAACCGGAAGACATGTTCAAATTACCCTAATGAAAAAAAAAGACAATTTATTTTTATTTTGATTTAGTTCTTTTATTGTGACAAACTCATGTTTTTATTTATTTATTTTGTCTTTTAAGTTAATGAATTATAATTTCATGATATTTATTATATGTACTAGCCAACCTAAAACTAGTTAATGTTGTGTCCAATTTTTATACATTTGGTATCGAACTGATAATCCATTGGAAAATTGACAAACAAACATAGAATTGAGATTTCAAATGAATTAGCCAACCTTAAACTAGTTAATGGTGTACTCAATTAGCATACATTTGGTATCTAACTGATATCTAATTGGAAAATTTTTAAAAATACGTAATTGAGATTTCAACTAAATTAGTCAGCCTAAAACTAGTTAATTTTGTACACAATTGGCATACATTTGGTGTCGAACTGATATCCCATTGGAAAATTTAAAAACCCAATATGTAATTAAGATTTCAACTAAATTAGTCAGCCTGAAAAAGTTAATGTTGTATCCAATTGGTATACATTTGGTATCTAACTGATATTCCATTGAAAAAATTGAAAAATCAACATGTAATTAGTATTCAACCAAATTAGTTAGCCTAAAACAGGTTAATGTTGTATCCAATTGGTATCCAATAGATATCTCACTTGAAAATGAAAAAAACAAAAAACAAAATGTAATTGATATTTTCAATTGCTATTAAGCTGGTATCCAACTGGAAAATTTAAGTCTATTTGTATCCAATTGATATTTAATTAGTATCAAACTGGTGTCCAATTGAGTATCAAATTGATATCTAACAAGGAAAACTAAGTCTATTTGTATCAAATTGGTATTCAACTAAAAATACAACATATAATTAAGATTTCGATTGAATAAGTCAATCTAAACTATTTAACATTGTATCCAATTGGTATCCATTTCGAAAACCTTATTGTAACAATGTATACAATTGGTATCTAAATAGAATTTGAAGATATTTAATTCTTATTCGTTTGTATATGCAGTTTTTTTTCAAACTAAAATCTCAATCTAAAACTGGTTACTGCTGATATCCAAGTTGTATCCAATTGGTATCCAAGTTGAAAAATTATGACTAATACGGTATGAAATTGGTATCCAACTGGTAATTGCCAATTTTTATCCATCTGAGTTTAATTAAGCCTAACAATGTATATTTATAAACTCAACATAAAATATACTCTTCAGTTTCAAATATTATAAATGAAAATCAATAAAATTTGTTTAATACTGCATAGTAACAATAATGCATAGTATATATTATTGCCAAAAACTGAAGCAAAAAACAAACAACATCCTAAAATCATGAAAGTCTAAGCCAATTATCTATGTGACAACTGATCTCTTTGGTCTTGGTGTAGGATAATTGATAGTATCCACATCATGTTCTTTTGCTATGCCTGGTCAATCAATTTTGCTAGCAACAATACCAGTTACTTCTCTCACTAATTGTGTCATCAGCATTCTCATTTCCCATATCAAAAACTTCATTGCTAATACATTCAACAAATAAACACGTGTACATGCCACAATCACTGAAAAAATATTGAAAAAAATTATTTTGAAAAAGAAAGTGAATTAAGTATTATGAAAAAATTACAATAATTTAGGAATACATACTTTGATATTGGATCTTGTTAATGTGTATCATTGATAAATTCAACTTTAAAAGGATCAAGTTGAGCGGCATTTTTCGTTTGAATGGAGAAGAAGAGCAATGGAGAAGTTGGAAGAGAAAGAAAAATCGGCGTGGATTGAAAGAGAACGTGGGTATGTGGAAGTGGGGTGAGGTGTGGCATGTGATAAGGTATAAGAAATCCCTTGAAAGGTGTAATTGATAATTATGAACTTATTCTCTCTCATAATTTTCTCTTTCTCTCACATATTAACATTATATAAATTAATTAATAAAATACAATTAATTAATTTATAAATTAAAACCAATCTGTTAATAAATGTGACAGTAACAAAACAACAAGAATCAAGGTAAAATCCCTAAAAATGTGTAAGAGATAGTTATGGTAGATTCTTTATTTATATCATTTATTAATAAAAATAACATTATAAAAGACTAATTATTTAATAAAATAAAATAAAATTGATTTTTAAATAAAAAGTGATCTATTATAACCCGTAATTAGACTGTTATAAGCAATAATATTTTAAAAGTAGATTTAAAACCGGTAATATTACCCCTTAAATATATATATGTGGTGATTTTTCCTTAATCAATTCATATTTTTCCATTTACTACAAATAGTCTTGATGGTATGGGTATGGTGTTTTTTCAAGAATAATGATATGCAAACTTGGATTTTTTCTAGATTATTTCAATCTTTAAACATTTACACTTTTGAATTATAAAATTCGATAATATCTAAATATAAAATTGAAACAATATTAACATTATTATACCTGAAGGACCTAGGCACAACTATGATGTTAACTTAATGGATTTGGATCATAATTTTCTTATTATTGAGTTTTAAATTGATTATTTCGGTATATTGAACATAAATATAAATTTTGAATCAAAATCTATTAAATTTTATGGAATTTATAGCTACTATTGTGGCTCCGCCGCTTAGTATAATTATTTCCAAGTTATAACTTGTCCTCCAATTTTAGCTCCGCAATTTGCGCAGTAAAACATATCCTATCATAATTATAGGTTATATACAAAGGATATAAAAACACAAAACAAAGTTATCAGCCATTTTTTGCTAAAGAAATTCAAAAAATTATTTTTTCAAAAGTTTGAACTTTCCAAAGCTCTGTTTTTCTTGTTCAAACTACAATGTTCATTCTATAGACAACATATTTTCAATGCTTCCTCATTATATTTTATAGAATCTTTAATTTGTAAGGCTGCACAAATTATCATAATTAAAATATAAAATTGCAACAATAAATAATTTATATAAAATACAAAATAAAGAGAAATCATAAAAAGAGCAAAAACGCAACATTTTGTTAACTTGATGTATTTTGATTAATGACAGAAAATCAAGGAAAGCAAAATCTGCAGATTCCTACAAAAGAAGGAAACTAGATAAATCAACAGAGTGATTCAAGCAGAAGATCCAGAGATCATGCAGCCTTCATTAAAGGAAGATAATTGCATATTACATCAATCAAATAGCCATTTACCAGAAGCCAAAAAGGAAATGACAATCAAGAGACAAGGCAAATCAATAAGATGAATCTCTATGGACATTAAGTCAATCAGATAACCAATCACTAGAAGCCTAAGAGGATAAACGAAAGAGACAACAACTCAAGATGGCAAGGAATATAATTAAAGGATCAACACACTGATCACGGAAGATCACTAGGATTCAAAGGAACATTGCAGAAGTCTCCAACCAATTTCTAATTCAAGGCAGAAGTAAAATTGGTATCTCAAATCAAGGACCTGAACATCTCAATCAAGGAATCATTACAAATCCTTGATTGAAGGAAACTCCCTTGGGTTTTCCTATTAGAGCTAAAGTCACCTAAATGCTCAATATATAAATAAAGACCTTGACAGACAACAAACTTACACAACTTCACTTGAACTTATAATTGTAATCTTCTTACATCTTTCATAAAGCTTTGTACACGTGAGTGAACAATTGTAAAAGAGAAAGAGAAGGAATTTTTTTGAGTGTAGGTTATACAAGTAGAGGTAGTGTCGACGTAGAAGCTCTGATTTTCATATTAAACAAGACTTGAAGATTACACTTCCTGTACAACCAAGTTCGCAACAAGCTCTAAAGGAAACCCTTGAAACCCAAGGGGACTGGACTAGGCACCACATCGGTGTTCCGAACCAGTATAAAACATCCTGTGTCAATTTAATTTCAGTACCTTATCTTGTTTTATACTGTGGAACTAACTTGTAGGTGAGTCGACTACTCCTCACAGAAAGTCGTTTGAAGGAATTTTAATTCACCCCTCCCCCTCTTTACTTTCACATTATTCCTACGGCTTAATCAATAATACACAATCTTTCGAGCTCTTGTCGACATTCATTCCCACAAGCTGATCACCCATTCCCACAAGTTGATCACCATTCAATAACATCCATTTTATTCTTCAAGTTAAACTAAAGAATGAATAAAATAACTATTGAAAACATAACAATTTAAAAGACTAATGTGATAATTTCTCCAAAACCTTACAGTGATTCTATTTATAGGAATATAATATGAATAACAAATAATGTCAAAAATATGACTATTAATTATTTTAGAGGTTATGATAATAAAAATTATGGGAGCAATGAAAATAATGACCATTAAGTTTTGCATTAAAGAATATGAAAGAACGATTAATTGATATATTTAATATTTTTGATAAAAAAATTAGAAATATTGTAAAAAAAGATATATATATATATATATAAGAAAATAAATAGAATTCTTAGCCAAAGATTATAGTAGAGATGAAAAACTCAAGAGAGTCGAGATATTATTGTGTAAATTTTAGTTTTATTTAAAACTTGTAGTGAAGGATATGTAATTTAATATTCATAGGGAACAAAACATATTTAGACATTTTTGAAGAAGTAAAAGGTAAAAAAGAAGAAGAGAAGAGATAATTATGTCCAACAAAGTCGTAAGTTACTATCTTGAACCAAAAGAAATTTTAAACTTACAACAATAAAAACTTTATATAAAATACAAAATAAAGAGATGAGAGAACTAAAATATAAATAATACAATATTATTCTTACGATTTAATCATTAAAACATTTAAACAAAATATGAAATCAATTTACAATCTTCCGAGCACTTGTCGATATTCACTTCCACAAGCGTAAATCACCATTAAATATCCTGAAAACAAGACAACTTAAAATGTTCATGTGCTCATTTAAACAAAGTTTTACAATATTTCTGTTTATAGGACTACGATATATATATAATACTAAATAATATCAGGAATATCAATATTAATTATTTTAGATGTTATAATAATAAAAATTCACGAGAGTAATGAAAATAAAGACCATTAAATTTTACATTAAGGGAAATTTAAAAAATTACTTTTTAGACATTTCACACCGAGCTTTTGATATAAAACTTTTATTACTTGAATTTCTTGTCAAGCCCTTAAAATAAAATTCAAGTAATAAAAAGTTCAACTTACATGTAAAAAAAATTCTATCCATTTATCAAATGTCATGAAAAAACTGAACTTTTTCCATTCAACAAAAAAAACATTTGCAATAAAATAATCAAATATCATATAAGTAATAAATATGAAAGCAGTATATAAGATATAAAATACTATTTTATAAAAGTTATAAAAAAAGATTGAGATTCTTGGCCTAAAATATGAGATGGCTTCAACTAGTTAATTTGTAGCTCTACTATATATATATATAAGCTTGATCTTTTATTTTATAACAAAATGTTCTAAATTTTTTCCATTCAACAAAAAGAAAAAAGCACCTGCAGTAAAATAATCAAATCTCATATAAGCGAAAAATTTGAAAGCAATATGTAATATATAAAATACCATTTTATAAAGTTGTAAAAAATGATTGAGATTCTTGACCAAAAAAATGTGATGACTTCATCTAGTTAATCCCTAGCTCTACTATACATGTAAATTTGATCATTGTAACAAAAATTTCTAATGTATCTAAATATATCAAAAGTATTGTTGTTCCAAATAATTTATGTTTGTGTTTCAAATGGGAACATTGAAGTTAATTTTTTCTCTCTAAAAGAATTGGAAGGGTGAGTAATTTTAACAAGGGAGTTTTCCACGAGAAATTTTGATCAATTTTACAATTTATTGCATTTTGGATAGGAAAATGATCATCTATCCTGATGGAGATGGAAGTATGGATGGGCATAATCATATTTCTGTATACTTAGCCATTGCTGAGACAAGCCCTTTACAGTCTTGTTGGGTGGTGAGTGCCACATTTATTTTCTTGATTTTTGATCAAATTCATGGAAAGTATCTTGTAATGAAAAGTATAGTGTTCCTTTCTCTCAAAGTTTTCTTCTCCCAAGTCTTTTGAAGTCCCCAAAATATGAATTCATAAAAGGACTTGATAACATATATGATACTTTAATGCAGGAATGGAGCAACGTTTTCACAATATCAAGACTTAATGGGATTTCTCAAAATGTATTTCTCATGGAACATTCAGAGAGCCCTCTAACGGTTACCATGTTACTGACATATGTGTCTTTGGGGTTGATGTGTATGTCATCAAGAACCATGGAGTAGGTAAATGTTCCCCCCCTATTGAATGAGATCAAGTCTTATAAGCACGAGTGGAAGATTTCTGAATTCACAAAACTGAAGAAAATAGTGCATTCTCAAGAGTTTAATATTAGGGGTTACAAATGGTATATTATTCATAACCTTTTTATTCGTTATACAGATTTATACATTCTTTAGGAAATGATTCTCCTGAGTTGTGTATATAAAACTTGTCGTCTTTGTACGCAGGAAACTTCGTCTATATCCTACAGGTAACGCTAAACAAAATGGCCAAAATATTTCCATATTTCTTGGATTAGTTCATGCTAATGGATTTGATTCCCGAAAAAGGGTCCAGAAAAAATTTAGCATATCTATCAAAGACCAGTATGGTGATGTCCACCGCAATTTAACTAGTATGTTCTCTTGTTCCTTAATTTTTTTTTCGAACAAATTCTGTGTAACACCCCGACTTTTCAAAGAGTCTAAATTAACTCGTATCTTTGTGGAAACACTAGGAGGGTGGGTAATAAATTAAGAATGATGTGGCATGCCATATTTTAAGTGTTCAAGGGTTGTATCTAAAGTTTTGAAGTTAGGTATGTGGCAAAATAAAAGTTGGTGAAAGTTATCGTAAGTTCCTTTTTAAAGATTTCTCTGAAATTTGGGTCAAATGTCTTGGATATTTTCTCCCAATGTATAAAGATTTAGAAGGCCTATCAACCATTAAATCTAAGGCCTACGAGTCTAGTTTGCAACGCACAAAACCCTGTATCCAACCGACATCGAAGTAAAAAGTTATGAGGGTTTTACCACGGACTGCCGGGGCGGAATCCGAGTCGGGTAAAAAATGTGGTATGTCGACTTACTCAACGTTTGAAGCCATGAAAACATCTCCTTTCACTTCCAAACCAAAGAGAAAGTTTAACAGAGCGTTCCTATGGATATATTGCATGCTGAAGGTTAGTTTTTGATGATTTCTTCCTTTAAACGTTGCCCCCGTGCCTAGAAATGTGATCTCTACATGTGGCAATCATTTTCCCCTTCTATTAGCTGCGTTTGGAGCTGGTTTTTGAAGATATAAATTTGTAGTTATTGGTGTTTCTTCAAGGTTTAAACTTGGTTAACTAAGGTAATCATCTCGGGACTCTTTTATGATTGTTTTTATGAATTTCTACTAACGTTTCGACAAGTTGGGGCAATATGGCAAATGTGCCGATTTAAGATTAATTATGAATTATTTATAGGTGCGTACCAACTATGTATATATAGTATTTGTGAAGCTCAGGACATAAGGAACACCTTTCATGAAAGGACTACGGTCTTCCGAGCGTTCATTGGAAAGGTATGTTAAGGTTATTCCCTTCGTTCAACATGTTTCCTTAAAGGTAGTCAATGTTGGTGAACTTGTAGATATAATTGTGAGTGGTTGGCTGATTGAGTGGTTATAAACCCTCATTTTACTGACTCAAAATCTGTTAAGAACGACCTTAAGTTAGGAACGACTTGGAGATTATTCATATATATTGTTTGTAGCTAAATTGCTCGCCTTTAGCCTATTCAACTGTTTGTTGTCACCCTTGGGGCTATTGTGGTTAGTTGTTGAGCTATGAACTTCCTATGGGGGCTATAATGTTGTCTAATAGAACTATGTTATTTCCAAAGAGGGCTGTGTGATTCCCATGGGGCTAAATTGATGCCAAATAGTGTTTTGTGTTGCCTACATGGCTATTTTTACACCAAAGAGGGCTATGTGTTGCCTACAGGGATATGTTGATGCAAAAGAGGGCTATGTGCAGCCCATAGAGCTATGATGTTGCCTAAGAGGGCTATGTGCTGCCTACGGGGCTATATCGTTGCCAA
>NW_006239218.1:696677-740541 GCF_000226075.1 Solanum tuberosum | reverse complement strand
TCAAGGAGCTACCGATGGGGGTATGTAGATTGATTTGGCACCTTCTGGGCTTATGGGGGACTAGGTAGGTGGAATGTTGTTTGTACCTGCCGAGATTATGTGGGCTTGGTTAGGTTGATGTTTGATCATTTTTGTATTTTTTTTAGATTCAATAGCGAGTTAGCATGCTTATCTAAAATTTTGATTTCCTTACGTGATTGCTTTTCGTATATTACGATACTTGCTCACTTAGTCTATAGTCTTTCATACTCTGTAAATTACTTTGTACTGACACCCCATTGCCGTGGAGGCGCTGCATTCATGTACGCAGAAATCGAGTTTAAATTTGAAGGGTCTTTCTTTATTTTCAACCCAGTAGACCTCCTCAGCAGCAGGATTGACTTCTATCTGATTGGCTATCCTCTTTCCTCCGGAGCTTCCAGAGTTGGGAAGTTTGTTACCTTTTGTTGTATATGTCTTTAAGGATAGGCTAGGCCCTGTCCCACCAATCTTTACTACTCTTAGAGGCTTGCAGACTATTGTGTAGGGTGTATAGCTATGTTATGGCCATACTGCCCTAGTTTGTTGGTTTGCTGAAGCTTGTGAGTTGTTTGATGTATTGTCTTGATATATATCTTCTTTCAGTTTTGGTATAGAATATCATGGTGGCCTCGACGGCCCAATTAGGACTTCTGTGGTAGTTGACTATTTATTTATATGATATCCTAGGAGTAGCTGTTTCTTTTATAGATCAGTTGACAGGGGCCTTGCCGGCCGAGGGCTTAGTTTTAAGCCGGGATATACTAATTTGTTTTCTTGATTGCGTGTGTCTGCCATGCGCTAGTAGCAAATGGTTCAGCAGGGCTTGAATTTTGTCATTAAGAGCCAGTTGTGCCCTCGAGTTTGGGGCGTGATAAATTTTGTAGCAGAGAAACGTCATATCCTAGGGAGTCTGCAAGCCGTGTCTAGTAGAGTCTTGTTTAGTAATGTGTTGTGCACCACATTCGTTAAGCAAGAAGCTACTGGGCATGTTAGATTGACTATTCTTCTTTTGCTCACCTCGTGCTAAAGAGCGGTGTCTTAAGGATTGAGGTTTCTGGCTTATAATTGATACTTGTATGCTGATAGAGATGGCTGACACTAGACGACCATAACTAGCCAGGGGCTAGATACAGCTGGAGGCGAGGGTACCGACAAAGTACCACAGGTGGAAGTAGCCCATTGTGACACCAAGGGGGAGACATCTTCTCAGCCCCCTATAGCTTCTCCAGCGCTTCAGGAGCCTCTGAGGGCTACAGGACTTTCGGCTCCACCAGCAGTACCACCTCTAGTTCCTCATATTCCATCTGATCAGGATTTCAAGAGTGCAGTATATATGTTAGCACAGTTAGTAATATCACAATGCCAACCAGTTGTGCAAGATGTTGCCAAACCTTCTGAAGGGTCCGGAAGTTCGAGAGTTCGTGAATTTCTTTCCTTGAATCCTCTACAGTTTACAGGGACAGATCACAGAGAGGACCCTTAGCATTTTGTTGATCAGCTTCATAGGATCTTTAGAGTCATGCACGCCTCAACGACTGAGCCAGTTGAGTTGGCAGCATTTTGATTGTGCGATGTTGCAATTTTGTGGTACAAGAGTTAGGAGAGATCTAGGAGAAAAGATGCATCTCTACCCATTTCGGATAGCTTTAGAGAAGCTTTCATAGATCACTATTTGCCTCGAGAGATTTGGGATGGCCGGGTGGACCAGTTTTTGTACCTCCAATAGGGCAGCATGAGTGTCCGAGAGTACGGGCTGAGATTTGATTCATTGGCTAGATATGCACCAGCATTTGTTGATACGATGCATGATAGGTTGCGTAGATTTGTAGGAGGGCTCGACTCAGACTATATTGACGCTTGTTCTACCGCTGCACTAAATGATAATATGGATATCTCGTGAATTTAGTCTTTTGCACAGGGAATAGAGGATCGCCAACATTTACAGTATATGAGTGAGAGGGTCGAGAGAGAGAGATAGAAGAGGGCTGGGCCTGCTGGTTCACAAAGAAATTTTCAGGGTCATCCCAGAACCCGATATTCCATTAGGCCACCTAGATCTCTACCATAGCAGTTCCAGGGTAGTAGATTTGATCGTCAGGGACAGTTAGGCCCCGTTGAGGGTTCACGAGCATCAAGTTTACAGCAACAGAGGGGTTCAGGCAAGCCTAGGACAGCCTCGCCGCGTTGCGCTAGTTGCGGTGGGATGCATTTCGGGAAGTGCAGACAGGGTTCCACAAGTTGTTATTCTTGTGGATAGGAGGGGCATGGGTGGAGAAACTGCCCAACCACAGGTCAAGGTGGTATAGGTCAGTCGACCAGGTCAGTAGTAGGTTCCTTCTCATCATCACAGTCTACTGGGCATAGACCCAAAACTTTAGCAGGTAGAGGTAGAGGCGGAGGCAAAGAGGGAGTATCTAGTTCTGGTACTGGACAGAACCGTACATATTCACTAGCCGGCCGACAGGACTCAGAGTAATCAACAGATGTTGTGACATGTACATTGATTGTTTGCTCCCATTGTGTTTAAGTTGATAGATCATGGATCTACTCTATCTTATGTTACGTCATTTATTACGGGGAAGTTATGTATAGTAGCAATCATTAGATTGACCCTTTATTGTATCTACACCAGTTGGTGAGTCTATTGTTTCCAGGAGAGTCTATCGAGGTTGCACAGTAGAAATTATCGACCGTCAGACCTCTGTCGATCTCGTAGAGTTAGAGATGGTCGATTTCGATGTCATTATGGGTATGGACTGGTTAGCATCTTGTTATGCTAATGTTAAGTGCCGGACAAAGATTGTTAGATTCCACTTTCCAGGAGAGGAAGTTCGGGAATGGAAAGGTGATACAACAACGCCGAAAAGTAGGTTTATTTCCTATCTTAAGGCGAGGAGGATGATTACTAGGGATTGTATTTATCATCTTGTTCACATTCATGATAT
The DNA here is from genome assembly GCF_000226075.1 of Solanum tuberosum. Classification (NCBI taxonomy): domain Eukaryota; kingdom Viridiplantae; phylum Streptophyta; class Magnoliopsida; order Solanales; family Solanaceae; genus Solanum; species Solanum tuberosum. Next base: position 737,575 of record NW_006239218.1, on the reverse strand, counting down.
AGATGCAGAACCATCAACTCTTCAGTCTATTCCGGTAGTTAATGAGTTTATAGATATATTTCCAGATGAGCTCCCTGATATTCCTCCAGAACGAGAAATTGATTTTCCTATCGATATGCTACCAGGTACACAACCTATATCTATACCTCCTTATAGAATGATTCCTGCTGAGATAAAGGATTTGAAGGATCAGTTGAAAGACTTGCTGGATAAAGGCTTTATTAGGCCTAGTGCTTCACCATGGGGTGCGCCAATTTTATTCGTAAGGAAGAAAGATGGCTCACTAAGAATGTGTATTGATTACAGACAGCTGAATCAGGCAACTATAAAGAATAAGTATCCCTTTCCGAGGATCGATGACTTTTTTGATCAGTTACAAGGTGCTATGTTCTTCTCAAAGATTGATTTAAGATCAGGGTACCACCAGAAACGAGTTCGGGAGAAAGATGTTCCAAAGACAGCCTTTAGAACTAGATATGGACACTTTGAGTTCTTGGTAATGTCTTTTGGATTAACTAATGCCCCAACAGTGTTCATGGACCTGATGAATAGTATATTCTAGTCATATTTAGACTTGTTTGTGATTGTATTTATTGATGATATTTTGGTGTATGCACGTTCAAAAGCTGAGCATGCAAATCATCTACGAGAAGTTCTTCAGGTTCTTCGAGACCAAGAACTTTATGCAAAGTTTTCTAAGTGTGAGTTCTGGTTGTACTCTGTAGCTTTCTTCGGCCATATTTTATCAGATACAGGCATTGCGGTTGATACACAAAAGATTGAGGCCGTAAAGACTTGGCCCAGACCTATGACTCCGACTAAGGTTCGTAGTTTCTTACGGTTAGCTGTGTACTACAGAAGGTTTGTAAAGGGGTTTTCTTCACTTTCAGCCCCATTAATGAAACTGACTCAAAAAACATCTAAGTTCTAGTGGATTGAAGCTTGCGAGCATAGTTTCTAGGAGCTGAAGGACAGGTTAACATCAACACCAATTTTAGCATTGCTAGAGGGTTCAGAAGGCTATGCGGTGTATTATGATGTTGATGGTGTTGGGTTGGGATGTGTTCTAATGCAACATGGTAAGGTTATCATATATGCTTCAAGGCAGTTGAGAAAGCATGAGAAGAACTATCCGACCCACGATTTAGAGTTGGCTGCAGGTTAAAGATTTGGAGACATTATTTGTATAGCGTTCATATTGACATCTCACAGATCATAAAAGCCTTCAATATATCTTTAGAATGAAGGAGTTAAATCTGCGACAATGTCGATGGCTTGAGTTACTGAAAGACTACGACGTGGATATTTTATATCATCCACGAAAGGCAAATGTGGTAGAGGATGCCCTCAGTCGAAGATCTATGAGTAGTTTGTCCTATTTAGGTGTTGAGAAGCGGGAGCTAGCGCGAGAGCTTCATCAGTTAGATATCTTGGGAGTCAGATTGTTAGAGGCAGAAGATAGTGGGGTAACAATTCAGGACACAACCGTATCATCTCTAGTTGTAGAAGTAAAATCACGGTAACAAGAGGATCCTAGCTTAGAGAAGCTCAGAGCTAAGGCTCAAGATCAAAAGTCTTTAGCATTTGATACAGCAGGAGATGGAGTTCTTAGATATAGCGGTCGATTGTGTGTTCCAAATGTTGTAGGGCTTCGACATCGGATTATGGAAGAGGCACATCATTCTCGTTATTCTATTCATCCTGGTTCGATGAAGATGTACCATGATATTAAAGATCTCTATTGGTGGCACGGGATGAAGAAGGACGTTACTGAGTTTGTGGCACAGTGTCCTAACTGCCAACAGGTGAAGGTTGAGCACCAAAAGCCTGCTGGGCTAGTTCAGGAGATAGCCATTCCTTTGTGGAAGTGGGAAGCAATTAATATGGATTTTATTATAGGGTTACCTCGATCGCATTACAAGTTTGACTCTATTTGGTTAATTGTTGATAGATTAACAAAATCAACCCACTTCTTCCAGTAAGGTCTACTTTTACGGCCGAAGACTATGCATGGCTCTATATTAGAGAGATTGTTAGGCTACACGGTGTCCCAGTATCTATTATCTCTGATAGAGGAGCACAATTTACCGCCAACTTCTAGAAGTCCTTCCAGAAAAGACTAGAGACCCATGTTAATCTTAGTACAGCCTGTCACCCTAAGATATATGGCCAGGTTGAGCGCACAATTTTGACACTCGAGGATATGCTACGGGCATGCGTGCTAGACTTCAAGGGAAGTTGGGATGACCATTTACCTCTTATTGAGTTCGCATACAATAATAGTTATCCTTCCAGTATCGGGATGGCACCTTATGAGGCTTTGTATGGGTGAAAATGTATGTCCCCCATCAGATGGTTCGAGGTAGGTGAGTCAGGGTTTATTGGACCCGACTTAGTACAACAGACAGTGGAGCAGGTTAACTTCATTCGGGAGAAGTTTCTAATAGCTCAAAGCCGACAAAAGTCATATTCATATGTGCGATGAAGGGACTTAGAGTTTTGTGTCGATGACTTGGTATTCTTAAAAGTCTCGCCTATGAAGGGTGTTATGAGATTTGGCAAAAAAGGCAAGCTTAGTACAAGATTCATTGGGCCATACCGGATCTTTTGAAGGGTAGGACGGGTAGCTTATGAATTAGAATTGCCTTCGGGGCTAGAATATGTTCATCCAATTTTCCATGTATCAATGCTACGAAAGTACGTATGAGACCCTTCTCTGGTTGTCCCGGTTGAGGATGTTCATATCACAGAGGAGTTATCCTACGAGGAAAATCCAATTGCCATATTAGATCGACAGGTTTGTAAATTGAGGACCAAAGAGGTGGCTTCGGTTAAAGTATTGTGGAAAAAAAGAATAGAGAAGAGGTGACATGGAAAGTTGAGGATGTCATGAGGTCCAAATATCCTCACTTGTTTCACACCCCAGGGTGTTGGCATATCAGTTTATATTAGTGCAGTGAGGTTAGTTACCAAACTGATTTTTTTTATATTGTTGCTTATTATTATTTTTGTTATCATTGTATATTTGCTCGTACTGTTATTGTGGAGCTATAGTACTTAGCTATTTAGGTCATCCTATGAGATGCCTAGGTTAGAATTTCTACTTTTCATGTTTCTGGATAGTCACATTGACAAAGGAAATTCTACCTAAATTTTTGAAACTCCTAAGGAATTAACCGTGTGACTCAGATTTTTTTCATTCGAGGAAGAATGTTTCTAAGGGGGGAAGGATGTAACACCCCAACTTTTCAAAGCGTCTAAATTAACTTGTATCTTCATGGAAAGACAAGGAGGGTGGGTAAAAAATTAAGAATGATGTGGTATGTCATATTTTAAGGGTTCAAGGGTTGTATCTCAAGTTTTGAAGTTAGGTAAGTGGAAAAATAAAAGTTGGTGAAAGTTATCGTAAGTTCCTTTTTAAAGATTTCTCTGAAATTTGGGTCAAATGTCTTGGATGTTTTATCCCAAAATATAAAGAGTTAGAAGTCCTATCACCCATTAAATCGAAGGCCTACGAGTCTAGTTTGCAACGCACAAACCCCGTATCCAACCGACATCGGAGTAAGAAGTTATGAGGGTTTTAATACTGACTGCCAGGGCAGAATTTGGGTCGGATCTGGGTGAGGTAAAAAATGTGGTATGTCAGCTTACTCAACGTTTTAAGCCATGAAAACATTTCTTTTCACTTCCAAACCAAAGAGAAAGCTTAAGAGAGCATTCCTATGGAGTTATTGCATGATGAAGGTTAGTTTTTGACGATTTCTACCATTAAACGTTGCCTCAGTGCCTAGAAACGCGATCTCTACACGTGGCAATCATTTTTCCCTTCTATTCGGTGGGTTTGGAGCTGGTTTTTGAAGATATAAATTTATAGTTATTGGTGTTTCTTCAAGGTTCAAACATGGTTAACTAAGGTAATATACTCCGGACTCTTTTATGATTGTTTTTATGAATTTCTACGGACCTTTCAACAAGTTGGGGCAATATGGCAAATCTGCCGATTTAGGATTAATTATGAACTGTTTATAGGTGCGTACAGGCTGTGTATATATAGTGTTTGCGAAGCTTAGGACATAAGGAACAACTTTTGTGAAGGAACTACGGTCTTTCGACCGTTCAATGGAAAGGTATGTTAAGGCTATTCCCTTCGTTCCACATGTTTCCTTAGAGATAATTAATGTTGGTGATCTTGTAGATGTATTTGTGAGTGGTTGGCTAATTGAGTGGTTATAAACCCTCATTTTAGGGACTCAAAATCTGTTAAGAACGACCCTAAGTTAGGAACGACTTGGAGATTATTCATATATACTGTTTATAGCTAAATTGTTCGCCTTTGGCCTATTCAATAGTTTGTTATCGCCCTTCGAGCTATTGTGGTTAGTTGTTTAGCTATGAACTGCCTATGGGGGCTATGATGTTTTCTATTAGGACTATGTTATTTCCAAAGAGGGCTATGTGTTTCCCATGGTGCTATATTGATACCAAAGAGTGTTATGTATTGCCTACATGGCTAATTTTACACCAAAGAGGGTTATGTGTTGCCTACAGGGCTATATTGATGCAAAAGTGGGCTATGTGTAGCCCACAGAGCTATGATGTTGCCTAAGAGGGCTATGTGTTGCCTACGGGGCTATATCATTGACAAAAAAGGACTATGTGACTTCGTACAAAGACAAGGGGCTACCGATAGGGGTATGTAGATTGATTTGGCACCTTCTGGGCTTATGGGGGACTAGGTAGGTTGTATGTTATTTGTACCTGCCAAGCTTATGGGGGCTTGGTTAGGTTGATGTTTGATCATTTTTGTATTTTTTTAGATTCAGTAGCGGGTTAGCATGCTTGTCTAAAATTTTGATTTCCTTACGTGAGTTCTTTTTGTATATTATGATACTTGCTCACTTATTCTATATCGTTTCATACTTTGTACATTATTATCTACTGAAGCCCCATTGCCTTGGGGGCACTGCATTCATGCATGCAGGTCCCGACAGATGACCTAGTATACCTCCTTAGCAGCAGGATGGACTTCTATCTGATTGTCTATCCCTTTTCCTCTGGAGCTGCCAGAGTTGGGAGGTTTGTTACCTTTTGTTGTATTATATTTTTATGGGTAGGCTGGGGCCTTGTCCCGCCAATCATTACTACTCTTAGAGGCTTGCAGACTAGTGTGTAGGGTGTATAGCTACGTTATGGCCATACAAGCATAGTTTGTTGGTTTGCTGAAGCTTGTGAGCTGCTTGATGTATTGTCTTGATATATACCTTCTTTCAGTTTCGGTATAGATATCATGGTGGCCTCGACGGCCCAATCACGACCTCTGTGCTAGTTGACTATTTATTTATATGATCTCCTGGGAGTAGCTGTTTCTGTTATAGATCAGTTGACAGGGGTTCTTGCTGGCCGAGGGCTTAGTTTTAAGCCGAGATATACTTGCTTGTTTTCTTGATTGCATGTGGTTGCCATGCGCTAGTAGAAATGGTTTAGTAGGGTCGGCTCGGGCCTGAGTTTTGGCATTAGGAGCCAATTGTGTCCCTCGAGTTTGGGGCGTGACATTCTGGTTCCTTTCTGACATAAATTGTAGAAGTAGTTTTCGTTTTTTTCCATTATAAATTGTAGAAGTAGTTATATGATACTTTTTGACACGCATCAATACTGTTAGTTTCTATTTCGAATTTTCTATGAGTAATTTGATGCATTTTTCTCATACACCTTATGTAGTATATTGGTTTCCAACTCCTAATTTTTATTGAGGATGAGCGGAATTTATGCCACTATGTGAACCGAAGGATCCAAAGAAAAGTTGCATTGTAGAAGCAGATGTTTCAGTGTTTCATGTTGCCAATGGTTTATCAAAATCCTTGATTTATGATGATACAACAATAAATAAATATTATTAATTCTCCCAAAGTAATTTCTTGTGAAACATCTTTTGGGTGGATGCTTTCTAGTTTGCATTTTGTTATATAAATGATAGTGGACAAATATTCAAGGTTACTGTGCAAAGAATCTAGAAATACATGAGCATATCTGAGGAGGTTCTCTTAATCAAGATAATATATCTTGAAGAACCTTCGCTATAGAGAACTATCATTATGTCATGACATTAAATTAAGGGCTTTGAGGAGACAATCCAAGTGTCTTTAAGTTTATTTCTTTTCTCCCATCTTGTGGGTGTTTGTTTGTCCGCAAAAGAGTGAGGTTGTGCTTTAGGAAACTTGTATGGCTGGTAGAGTGTCCACTTGCAATGAAAAAAGGGCATCCCCCAATTCTCTATTGTGTGTCACCCATCAGCCGCCCTCTCCAAATAGTATTCAAGAAGGAAAATCAACGGGCCAAAATTTACACGGCAACCCGACGAGATTCATCAGGACAAGACATTCGTTTGTGGAGAATTTAGCATTAGATCGGGGTAAGGCCTATCATTGGCTGTACAACGCCAATTAAATTTCTAGTTATACATCAATCACACAAGCTTTTTCACAATATTTCCCATCAACCGACGTTTAATCTGTAAATCGTATATTTCCCATCAACCGACGTTTAATCTGTAAATCGTTGATCTCTCATTGTGTAACTTCTTTCTACCGACGGTCATCAATGATTGCATGTAGCCTGCTCATCTATTTTTTCCATTTTGGGCGATTAACTGGTTCCGCCAATCCTTATTTATTTCCTGCCGATGTCACACTCCCCAGGTATAGGCTTAGTGTATGATAAAAGCCTATGTATGGGGAGGAAAATAATGCATGGATCTAATGTTTTGTTGAAGTTATAATCTAATATAAGTGGCTGGAACATAGATTGAGCTCTTTAACATCATTTTTGCTTTGACAAAGAATGAATGGAGTTGGGTAAGACTCAATAGTGATGAATTTGTGGAATTAGTCTATGAATTTGAGCTAGAGATTGAATAATCCAATTAATTTCTCATTTAGTGATATGAGCTAGGAATAGTCTAACTAGTAGCAATGTTTGGTTTCTTATTGGTAAGGGTCATGGAATTCGAGAGAATCTAAGAGATATATGTTTGATAGTTCAGGAGGGTATCAAAAGTAGGCTAGACCAAAAGTTATACTGTCACGACCCCGACCATCGTGATTGGCACCCACACTAACTCTCCGGTGGGAGAACCACTACTACAACACAAACTATGTAACTAAACCAAAACTATGACATTTAGGTTACGGAAGCAAATTAAATACTAAGGAAATAAATAGAGTTCCCATAAACTATAACAAAATCTAACAAAATAAAACTAACTTTGCGGAAGATACGCCTAGAACCTGAAAATCAATGTACCAAAACATCTAATGACGAACCAAAAGTCTAAATAAGAAGGGATACAACCCCAAACTAATGAACTAATAACTAACTAGAAAAAGTCTAAGTCTAAAATGGTGGAAATAGACGAAAGAGAACCCATGGCAGCCCGGAATAATTGGCTTAACCTTCAATTCGAATGATCACTGATCTTCTAAGCGAGGTCTGTCAATAGCGGCTTGAAGATGCCCTGTACTTAACAAAGAAAGAGCAAGTGTAGTATCAGTACACAACCACAGTGTACTGGTAGGATCACACGGCTATACCACTAAGTGCAACATATCTAAGTCATTACAACAATATAATCACATGCATATATCGAACATATAAAATATTTTCAACATTTATGAACAACAAATAACTTCACATTTCTCCAGATACACAATAATCACAAGTCATATGGAACCCAAACCCAAACCCAAACAGTTAGCATACCGGAACGTGGTACCCTATCCAATGTTTATGCCGGAACGTGGCAACCTATCTCATAATTATGTTGAAATGTGGCAACCGACCCCAATTAGTTATGCCGGAACGTGGCAACCGATTCATGGCATTCATCATTCCTCTATCTCATTTAAAATAAGTGTGATCAATAATGCAATATTCACATACATACAAGTATCATAATGAAGCACGAACAAACATACATCACACAATCATAGAATCACAACCATCACCTACCTTGAAACAAGCTTGAAACCCTAAGAAACTTGATCATTCCCTTTCCGAATTCGTTTCGCTTGTTCTTGGTCTACAAACAATCATAATAACACGGGAATCAATAAATAATCACTAATTACCCGAAATACTAACAATTCTATGAACCCTAGATAAAACCCATGATCCCAAGTATCCAAAATAGGGTTGTTTCCACCATAGAATCTACATCAAAACCTTCCCCCATCGATAATTATCCATTCTATTACGTTCTACTGATTGAAAAATGGATTCGGGGAGTGAAAAGCTTACCTTTAGCCTCAAAAATGGTGGAAAACTATCAAGAGTCACCTGAGGTTCGTTCCTTAGCTCTAAAAATTGAAAGTGCAGAATATAGTCGTTTAAGGGTTTATTTTTTACTTTAAGTCGCGTCTGGCCCGCCATAACGGCCCTCACCCCGCTACAGCGTCCCTGACAGAGCGACAAAACCTAGCGCCAAAGCGGCTTGCACGAAACAGTGAGCTATTTTAATAATTCCAAGACCCCCATTTAACAACACACCTCTACCCAACGACGCTCAGAAAATCCCCTTCACGCTAAGATCGATTCCGAGAGTGCTACTCACCCGAATTCAATTCCGTAAAGTCGTATAGATTTCTTAATGACTTATCTAACTACTCATGTAATCAAAATCATAATTAGTTCACCCCATTGTTACCAGATTTCCCTACACCTTAATGACTCCAATTTCATCAAAATCTGGACTAGGTTGGGAAAATCCAAATACTACGAAAAAGTTTTCTGGCCCCAAAATTTACTCCGTTGGCTTTTCTATAATGACAGAATCCGGTCCTTACAATAGATACACATTTACCGATCACTCGTCACAGAGTGGCAAACTTAGGAAAAATAGGCTAAAGAAGGGATGAAGTAGTAGTTGAATCGATGAACAATTGGGGAGACTTGTCTCGCATCTCCCTTTCGGCTTCCCAAGTAGCTTCCTCAACTGGACGATATTTCCATTGAAATCTCACAAACTTAATCTCCTTGGTCCTCAACTTACGCACATCATGATCAAGAATTGTAATCGGTTCTTCCTCATATTGAAGGTCCTTGTCTAACACAATTGAGTCCCACTTAATGATATAATCCCCATCACCATGATACCTCTTCAACATGGACACATGAAATACCGGATGAACTCCCAAAATATTAGGAGGTAAAGCCAATCTATACGCTACCGGCCCCACACATTCAAGAACCTCAAATGGACTATCACATACTTAGGTTACCTTTCTTGCCGAATCTCATCACCCCTTTCATGGGTGAAACCTTAAAAATAACATTTTCACCGGTTTGAAACGCCATGCCTCTTACCTTATGATCTGCATACTTCTTTTGTCTATTCTAGGCTGCTAGAAGCTTAGCTTGAATACTCTTCACCTTATCTTGAGCATCCTTTGCTAAATCAACCACAAAGGTTGCACCTCTCCAACCTCAAACCAACCTATGGGTCATCTACATTCCCTCCCATAAAGTGCCTCAAATTGTGCCATATTTATGCTGGAGTGATAACTATTATTATAAGAGAATTCACACAAAGGTAAGAACTTATCCCAATGTCCTCCAAAGTCAATCACACATGCCCTCAACATGTATTCTAACACTTGAAGAGTCCTCTCCGATTGCCCGTCCTTCTGTGGATGGAAAGCGGTTCTAAAAGTGAGTTGTGTGAACAATTCATCATGCAATTTCCTCCAAAACTTGGATGTGAATTGGGTACCACGGTCTGAGATGATGGAGAGGGGCACCCCATGTAGCCTTACTATCTCTTTCACATACACCTTAGCCAATTGTTCAGCATTATAATCTGTTCTTACCGGAATAAAATGGGCTGACTTAGTCAATCTATCAACTACTACCCAAATAGAATAAAACTTCCCCAAAGTATTGGGAAGACCAACCATAAAATCCATGGCTATTATTTCCCACTTCCATTCCGAAATTGGCATTCTTTGAAGCAAACCTGCAGGCCTTGGGTGCTCATATTTCACTTGTTGGCAATTTTGACACTTAGCCACGAACTCCGCTATATCCTTCTTCATGCCTGGCTACCAATAAATTTTCTTCAAATCTTGGTACATCTTGGTCACACCCGGATGAATAGAATATCACGAACCATGGGACTCTATCAACAACTTTTGAATCAAATCATCAACTTGAGGAACACAGATTCTTCCTTTGAAACTAAGTACACCTTCTGCATCAAGAGTAGTCTCTTGTGCCTTACCAATCGCAGTCTTCATTCTAAGCTCCTCCAAATTTTCATCTTAAAGTTGTTTGGCCTTGATCTCATAAATAAATGTGGCCCTCATTTCAATAATAGCTAATACCCCACCTCTTTCTGAGATGCCCAACTGCATGAACTTAGACTCTAGGGTTTGAATTTCCTTAGATAAAGGTCGCTTGGTTATACTTCAGTAAGCTAAACTATCCATACTCACCGCTTTTCGACTCAAAGCGTGTGCCACCACATTAGCCTTGCCCGGATGGTATTGAATGGTCACATCACAATCTTTAAGTAACTCCATCCACTTTCGTTGTCTTAAATTCAGATCCTTTTGAGTGAACACATGTTGCAAACTACGATGATCAGTAAATACCTCACACTTAAAACCATAAACGTAATGCCGCCAGATATTAAGAGCAAACACTACCGCTGCCAACTCTAAATCATGCGTGGGATAATTCCTCTCATGCACCTTCAATTGATGCGAGGCATAAAATATAACATTCTTATCTTGCATCAACACAGAACCCAAACCAGAATGTGAAGCATCACAATAAACAATAAAATCCTCACCTTCAACTGGTAACGAATAGGCGTGGTGGTCAAGAGAGTCTTCAACTTTTGAAAGCTTTCCTCACATTTTTCAGTCCATTTAAATGGTATCTCTTTTCTGGTAAAATTAGTCAAGTGAGTGGCGATAGAAGCAAAGTTTTTCACAAATCGACGATAGTAGCTAGCGAGCCCACAAAACTCCTAACTTCTGTCACAGAGCTAGGCCAAATCCAATTTTTAACAGCTCCATCTTTTGAGGATCTACCATTACCCATTCTTTTGAAACTACATGTCCCAAAAATGCAGCATAAGTCAACCAAAATTCACACTTCAAAAATTAAGCATACAACCTTTGTTTCCCAAGAACAGCCAGAACAATACGAAGATGGTCGGCATGATCTTCCTCACTTTTCAAATAGACCGAAATATCATCAATAAAGACTATAAAGAGAGAATCAAGAAATGTCCTTAACACCCCATTCATTAAACTCATAAAGGTTGGAGGAGCATTAGTCAAGCCAAAGGACATAACTAGAAACTCGTAGTTCCTATAGCAGGTCCTAAACACCGTTTTGGGAACATCCTCAGGCCTAATTTCAACTGATGGTAGCCAGACCTTAGAACAATATTGGAGAAAACTGATGCACCTTGCAATTGGCAAAATGATCATCTATTCGAGGCAAGGGATACTTATTTTGAATAGTGATCCTATTCAATTACCGGTAATCTATACACATTCTCATACTATCATCCTTTTTCTTAACAAACAAAACTGGAGAACCCCATGGAGAAGCACTCGGGCTAATAAATCCCTTATCAAGAAGCTCTTGGATTCGATCCTTGAGCTCTCGTAATTCTGCCGGAGCCATGCGAAATGGAGGGATAGAAAAGGGATGAGTACTAGGCTCTAAATCAATGCAGAAATATATATCTTTATCCAGAGGCATACCAAGCAAGTCATTAGGAAACACTTCTCTGAATTCTGACACCACATGAATAGACTCAATGGATAGAGTCTCAATCTCAAATATATGCCAAATACACCAAACAACCCTGCCCTATTAATTTCTTAGCCCTAATGGAGGATATGATCTTAGTTTGCTTAGGCTTGTACACCCCTTCCCACTCTAATTTTTCACTTCCCAGAATTTCTAGAGTTACGAACTTAGTATTACAATTAAGCACGACATAATAGGGGGACAACCAATCATGACTAAGATTATATCAAAGTCAGTCATATCCAAAATCACCAAATCAATCCAAGTTTGAAAACCATAAACAAAATAGGACAAGCATGATAGATATGGGTAACTATGACTGACTCTCCAACTGGGTAGAAACATGGATAGGGGCACCAAGTATATCACAAATCATATCAAACTTTTGAGGCAAATCTTACGGATACATAAGAATAAGTAAAACCCTGATCAAATAACACATTAACCATCCGGTCATAGACAAGAATAGTACTTATGATCACTGCGTCAGACGACTCTACCTCATTCTTGCCCTGATATGCATAACACTGAGCCCTATCATCTTGATGAGCCATTTCATTGCCTGGTTGCGCGTTACCCCTGCCTGCATTACCATTTCCTCTACCTCCACGACCTCACTGAATACCTCCTCGCCTACCTTCGACGCCCTCGACCATTACTACCATTCCCCACGGGTACCACTGCTCTAGACTGCTGCCGTGCGTAATCTAACACACACGGGTGGGATCAATATCTCCTCATATGCCTAGGTTCTCCATAATTGTAGAAAGTACGATCAAAAGAGGGCCTACTGCCCATCGAAGGTGCGACTCCCTGTCTATCGTGAATGGAATTATATGGTGTAGTTCCCGAGTAATTACCTGTAGAAGCGGGCATGACGGACTGAATTGGCTTAGTTGCCATCGTTGGCCTCCCTGAACCTCTCGAATAAGAACCTTGAAAGTTGCCTGAATTCTTCACCCTTTTTGCCAATGCCTTAGCCTAACCGTCTCGCCTCACCCCCTCCACTTTCTTAACATAATATATCACCTCATTAAAGCTCCTCCTTGCAGAGGTCATATGAACAGATAATACCTGCAAATCAGAATTTAGTCCCTTAATAAATAAACAGACCCTCTCATCCTGAGTAGTTACCAATTGGGTAGCATATATAGATAAAGCATGGAACTTGGCCTCATAAGCAGCCACAGACATACCACCTTGTTCCAAAGCCATAAACTCATCTTTCTTACGATATCTCAAAGTTCTAGGCACATATTTCTCCAAAAATAGAGCATGAAACTATGCCCAAGTGAGGGGAGGTAAAATTGAAGATTTGCATTCCATGTAAGCTCTCCACCACTGCTTAGCCTCACCTTGAAGTTGAAAAGTCATCAACTAAATCCCATGCAAATGGAAAATTCCTAACTGATGAAGCCTCTCATAGCAATCTAAGATAAACTCATAGGCATCTTCATTCTCAGAACCAAGAAACACATGAGGCTTAAGCTTCAAAAACTTAGTCAATATGTCATGCTCATCACTAGTCATAACAAAACCCAATAAAGGATGGCAGAAAGCATAATTACCTACATTCCCTACCACTTTGGGAACAATGATAGCAATAAGAGGATTGGCGGGAGCTTGAGTTGCTTGAGCAGAAGGAAGCACTCCAGGACCAACTAACCCTTTCAGGAATGACATGATTTGTTGCGCTAACACTCGGTCTATGAGGGGAAGACCGGTAGTCTCAGCCTGCTCCTCTTCCTCTTGTCCAATCACCTTAACATTCTCAACCCAAAAAATCTCCTCTATGTCTTCATGATGTACGAGATGGGCCTCATTTTGGGGAGCATTTTCAATCAGTGCCACATCTCTAGCAGGCACCACTCTTCCTCGGCCTCTACCCTTAGCTCTTCCTGTACCCCTGCCTCAATCGTTACCTCTCACTACAAATTCCTCAGCATGGATCATAGATGGGAGCTACGGGACTGACGCCGTTATATCTAGTGTTAACCATCTGCGGAAAGAAGAGTGAAAGAGGTTAGATACCAATTTGAATCAACAGATACCAATTGGAATAAAGTTATAGCACGAAAGGAGAAAAGAGAAAACAGAGAGATTTCCTAAAGTCCTATAGCCTCTCGAAGAAAAGTAAAGGTGTCCCCGTATCGTTCTGCAAGACTCTACTAGACTCTTTTTGGTACATCGAGATCAACGAACCTAGGCTCTGATACCAACTTTGTCACGACCCTGACCATCATGATTGGCACCAACATTAACTCTCAGGTGGGAGAACCACTACTACAACCCAAACTAAGAAACTAAACCAAAACTAAGGCATTTAGATTATGAAAGCAAGTTAAATACTAAAGAAATAAATATAATTCCCATAAACTCGAACAAAAATCTAAAAAATAAATAAATAACATTGCGGAAGATACACCTAGAACCTAAAAGTCAATGTACCAAAACATCTAATAATGAACCAAAAGTCTAAACAAGAAGGGAAACTACCCCAATTTAATGAACTAATAACTATCTAGAAAAAGTCTAAGTCCGAAATGGTGGACATAGATGAAAGAGAACCCATGGAAGCCCGGAAGAATTGGCTCACCCTTGAATTCGAACGATCACTATCTTCTAAGCGAGGTCTGTCAATAGCCGCTTGAAGATGCCCTGTACTCAACAAAGAAAGAGAAAGTACAGTATCAATACACCACCACAATGTACTGGTAGGATCACACGGCTATCCCAGTAAGTGCAACATATATAAGTCATTACAACAATATAATCACATGCATATATCGAACATATACAATATTATCAACATTTATGAACAACAAACAACTTCACATTTCTCAAGATACACAATTATGACAAGTCATTGGTCCTCTCATGGAACTAAACCCAAACAGTTAGCATATTGGAATGTGGTACCCGATCCAATATTTATACCGAAACGTGGCAACCGATCCCATAATTATGCCGGAACGTGGCAACCAATCCCAAATAGTTATGCCGGAACATGGCAACTGATCCATTCAACATACCACAATCACAATCACAAGTATCTTCTCAAGTTCATACAATTTAGTCATGATCCATGGCATTCATCATTCCTCTATCTCATTTACAACAAGTGTGATCAATAATGCAACATTCACATACATACAAAGTATCATAATGAAGCAAGAACAAACATACATCACACAATCATAGAATCACAACCATCACCTACGTCGAAACAAGTTTGAAACCCTATAAAACTTGATCATTCCATTTTTAGATTCGTTTTGCTCGTTCTTGGTCTACAAACAATCATAATAACATGAGAATCAATAAACAATCACTAATTACCCGAAGTACTAACAATTCTATGAACCCTAGATAAAACCCATGATCCCAAGTATCCAAATAGGGTTGTTTCCACCATAGAATCTAGATCAAAACCCTCTCCCATCGATAATTACCTATTCTATTACGTTCTACGGATCGAAAAATGGATTCCTGGACTGAAAAACTTACCTTTAGCCTCAATAATGGTGGAAAACTGTCAAGAGTCGCCTGGGTTTTATTCATTAGCTCCAAAAATTGAAGAGTGCAGAATAAATTATTTTAGGGGTTTATTTACGACTTTAAGTCATGTCTGGCCCACCACAGTGGCCCTCACCCTGCTTTTGATACTTGATATTGATAGTAAAGTCGCCTGGGATTTATTCCTTTGTGTTGATTCTTGCTTTTGATAATTGATATTGATAATTTCTAGTATATATATATATATATATCGTGTGTGGAGAGTACAATTTTCTATTTTGTTTTGGGTTGAGAAATTAACTAGAGAGTTATCCTAACAGTCAGTGCTTATGGTTCGACCCCAACCTTTGAAGTTGGATGTTATTTTGTATACGGCCGTCTATACCATGAAAATGGGACATAGTTGAGTGATATCACTTTTTAGAATAATTATCCTTCTGATAGTTCCAACCTTTATTTTCCTAATCTTTGGTCTGTAAACCCCCTAGTTATTCAAATACATAGGCTCTTCTTCAATTTTATATTCCATATGACCATGTCATGTGGTGGCTCCATGTGCTCCCACGACATTCACTTACTCCACTACGCCAGTCAAAAGATGCTTAGCCATCAAGTCCATTTGTGGTAAGATATGGTTCATATCTTGAACTCATTGTTCTTTTCATTTATGTTGCTCAACATATAAACAAACTGCATAATTTTTACTCAAAGACTTCAGATTTTTAAGTATGCCAAGCCCTGTTAGTTTTTTATAACGCTATCTAGTGTAGTTGTTGCATCAGTATATGTCTGTGTCATACGAAACCCCCCAAGATTGTGCCAACTATGGGCTTGGTCATACAATTCTAAGACATGTAGAAAATCTCCATGAAATGATCATCATATAGCTTATGTTATGGGCACTACTTCACCTTCTTATTAAATCTTAGTCATGCCTCACACAATACCTTACTAGGCCGTCGCGTTAAATAGTTGATATCATCCCTCCGCTGCAACATATTTTAGCGTGGGAAGAAGCTCTCCAAAAATGTGTCCTTTAACTATCCCTAATTGGTTGTAGAATCATGTGGTAATACATTCAACCACATTGTTGTTTTTCCAGAATGTGATAATGGAAACAACCTCAGAAGGATGCCAGTTCTAACCTTGGGTATCTCAAAAGACTTACAAGTACCCATAAAGTTCATCAGATGCAAGTTTAGATCGTGTAAATAAGTTGTCATGCCCAGAGCCTACACCCTAGACGTGGCTAGCACTTGAGAACCATCGATGGTCCCCAACCGAACCCTTGGCCTGACTCATTACTCAGCGAAAGACTTACTCAATCAAAATAGGAACTTCAAATGTAAAGATTATTTCATAAAGTCTCAACTATAACTCAACTCAGTATAAGTCTAAGAAAATATTCAAATAGTCATAAGAAGGCAACTCCAGTCTCAAACAAGAAAAAAGACTCATCAACAACTATTGTCTATGAAGCCTCTAATAACTATGATAGATATCGGGACAAGACCCACAATATCTTCACAAAATTGGAATAAAATATATGTGGAACCCTCCAGAAGCAAGGAGGCTCACCAGAGCTAGGTGGAACACAAGTGATATCAACGAAATGCCTATTGATGACCCTAAACACATGTATGTTCATCATAAAATGATGCAGGTCGAATGACATCAGTACATTGAATGTACGAGTATGTAAGGGGAAAGCTGAAACATAAGCAACTGAACTTGAACTTATACTCTGGGAAGTCATACTCACCTCATCTAAACACAACTCAATATGAAAACAACAATCAAAGATCTAATATTTAGAACATTATAAAGTAGGAGATATACTTAATGATGTATTAAAATATAATAAAAATACTCTTTACTCTTAATTGGGAGATTCTCTAACCGACAACCATCACTATGAGCAACGTGATGATACAACGTCACACCCATGCTGCCAGAACTATCCTATACCTTGTTGGGGTATAAAACACCTCAACTAATTGGATCCACTAAACTATGCTTAAAAGCAATAAGGAATTATCTAAAAAGCTATGATTTTTTACCCATGTTGGCATACATGGTTATGAGAATTTTGAGTTGTCTGAACTTATCCCCATATAGGTGCACAATACTACTCCCAATAATATATATAACTCATTCTCATATGTTTAGAAACATAACTCTTCCTCAATTTTGTAACACCCCAGGAAATATTTGAGCTAAGACTCGAACCATCCTTCATTGTGAGTAGAATTTTATTGAGAAATTTAAAATTTCTTAAGTGTTAAGGTCAATAGATGTAGCACCTTGAGTTCCAAAAGGAACTAAATTGGAAATAGCAAAATCTAAAATTTTGCAAGTTATGCTTAAGTTATGAGTTTTGGGTCAACTTGAAATGATCATACACTTAGTATAGGATGATTTAGGTGGTCTACAAGTTAGATAATGAAAGGTCTTAGAAATATCTTCCCAAATCCACTGAGTTTGATAATTTCAAGTTCAGATGAGTGAGATATACCCTTTTGAAGATAAGTTGTCTAGTTAAGGAAAGTTACCCGAAAATAGTGAGGGATATTTTGGTCTTTTCCTTACAAAATCAGATTTAATTCGTTTTTAGTATGTTTTAAGGATCTAATCTGATTAGGTTCAGTTTTATAATCCTAATATACGCCTAGGGTTTTAGTTTAGAGTTCAAGAAGAGAAAAGAAGAGAAAAGAGGTGAAAAGAGGAAAGGATCAAGGCGTTCGTCGTGGTTCTTGAGTTTTGATGTGGATTTTCGCCATGGGTTTGATCCCTAAGAGGTATGTAAGCTTCCATAGTGTTGGATTTGTTCACCCACACGCCAATCATGTTAATTTTAGCGTTAAATTTGTTCTAGAAAGATGAAGGTTTGATGTTCTTAAATTGTGTTCTTGAAATTGGCTTTCGTTCTAGAGTTAAGATGAAATTAATGAGTTCCTGAGGAAATCGTGTCGATTTTAGAGTTGTGTTTGATTAGATTCTTGTGTCCATATATTAGGTATCTGAATATAAAGAGAAATTGAGCAAAAGAATCGAATTCAGGCGAATTGGGGTAAGAAAATGAGGAAGAAAAAGTCAGACAAGGAACAGGTACCAGGTCCGCGACGCGGACCCGTTCCTTCAGGGTAAAAAATTTCTCTCCACATTGCGGAGAGGACGCAGACTCCACTGTTTAAAAAATCATTTCGACCAAACATTTTAATTCATCCCTGCTACGCGGACTTTCTTCCCAAACAGTGTTTTTCAACCGTTTCTCATGATTAACTATCTAAATCACTTTTAATCATCACTATATCATTCCTATCACAAATCATAACCTTGAATTTATCATTCAAATTCAAGGTAGAGCTAAGAGTTACGTTTTGAATGTTCTTCCGAACTTTTTGAGAGAGTCTCTTTGAGGAGTCTTCTACAATTTCTAATAGAGTTCAAGTAAGTCTTTGAGTTCAATTGTGAATCCTTTGAGATGAACTATTGATTTGAGCTATGTTTTGAGGAAGTAAGTATGAGGATGGGAACAAATGTATTCATGATTTCCATATTGTTACGTAGACCCTCGAGTCAAGTCGAGTCGTTCATGCCCATAAATTCCACATGAACTCCATAAGTTGAGTATCTTTGAGAGGAGTAGTACCTTGAAGATCTAAATCTTGAATATTGAGTTCCTAACCTAATTGAGATTTTATTCCTAATCATGGGAAAACTACATATTACCCATGGAGTCCATGAGTCGAGTTGTTCATGCCCATAATTCTGCATGAACCCTATGAGTTGAAAATTCTTGATATGAATAGTATCATGAAGTCCATGAGTTGAGTTGTTCATGCCCATAATTCTGCATGAACCCTCTGAGTTGAGCATTCTTGAAATAAGTAGTATCATTGAAGTTCTTGAGTTCTGAGTTGTTGAGTTTCGGGTATTGAGTTCTATATATATGGTTATTGAAAACCTTGAATTGAGTCGTTCACGTCCATAATTCGTTATGAAATTTATTCTGAGAAGTCTTTTACAAATTTTTGTAAACTTGTTTTGAGACTTGAGCACTCGAGTTGAGAAAAAGTAAAATGGAGTTCATTTTCTTTAAAATGATATATGGGAACTAAGTATTCCCAAGAGTAAATATTTTCACATTTAAAAGAGAAGGAAACTGAGATTTCCAAAAGAGTTTTGAGCAGTTTGAGTAACTTTTCTTTTTAGAAAAATATTTTGAGTAATAATCTCAAACCATAGAAAGAGATATGTTTTTAAACATATGAGCTAGTTATGTTTTGGGAGTAGTATTGAGCACCGATATAGGGACTAGTTTGAGTTCAGATAATTCAAAGTCTCCATAAATCATGTAGCCAACGTGGGTAGAAATGGTCATACTTTTTAGATGATTCCTTAATGATTTTCAGTATAGACTAGTGGATCCACTTAGTTGAGAGGTCTTATATAGTGGAAAAGTATAGGACAGTTCTGGCAGCGTGGGCGAGATGTTGTATCATCACATAGATCATAGTGATGGTTGTTGGTTAGAGAAACTCCCACAGAAATATATTATATTTTATTATATATAAATTGAGTTCTTATTGTATTCTTCAATACATTGAGTTGCTTTCTACTGGTTTAAAAGCTTTCCATATATTGAATGCGTATTGTTGCTTTATATTGAGTTTAGTATCCAAAGTTGAGTACCCAGAGTCGAGTATCATATTTTTGAGCGGAGTATCTAATATTTCAGTTGAGTATCTTATTCTTGAGTTGAGTAAGTTGAGAAGAGGTAAGTATGTTCCCTTTTCAGCAGTTTAAGCTTATGTTTATGCTTTAGAATTCCCCCGTACATGCTCGTACATTCCACGTACTGAGCTATTTGGATTGCATCGTTTCATGATGCAGATACAACTACTAAGGGTCATCAACAGTGAGCTCTGTTGATACCACATGGAGTTCGAGTTAGCTATGGTGAGCCTCCTTGCTTCCGGAGGATTTCATTTACTTTTCAGTTTTGCCAGGATGTCGTGGATCTTGTCCAGACTTCCATCTTTGTCAGTTAGAGGCTTCATAGATAGACATTAGAGTTTCAGAAGTCCATTCATTTATTTTTTTAAATGTTTTAAATACTTAAGTTTCCTATTTTGGGGCGATTTGAATATATTATACTAGTAAAATTACCTGCGCTTCGCGCGGGAATTTAATATCACGGAATTTATAAAAAATGATACTTAAAACCTATCAGTCATTAATACTAAAACACTATATGGTTGTAAAAGACGCAACTCTTCATTAAAGTCACAACTTTTCATGAAAGAGGAAGACTAGTTTAAGAAAAAACAAATTAAAAGGGAATTCTAGTTTGTGGTGGTGCCACGTAGGCAGGACTAAGGTTTTCTTATATATATATATATATATATATATATGTGATTACTCAGAGTTTTCTTTTGAGTTAAAGCTTTGTGTTTAAGTTTCATGAATTTTTTATTCAGTTTTTTAAGCTTTGTTATACTTGAGTTAGTCTTCCGCTTGTAGTCAGCCAGGATGAGGGTTCGCTTGGGGACCAACAATGGTTCTCGAGTGTCGGACATGTCCAGGGTGTAGGCTCGGGTGGTGACAAATGTGAGATAATTACTCAAACTATCCTCTTAAAAGGGGTAACTGCTCTGAAATATCTTTTGAACTCATAAACTCTTTTTAGAAACCAAAGTTTCTCTTTTCTCAGTGTATAAAATGATACATTTGGGAATACTTAGTTGCGTTAAACCTTTACTCAAATCCGCCTCTTTAAAACTTTTCCCCAAAACATAATTTAAAACACAATAATCGACTCTCAAAGGCTCTCAAGACTTATAACTCAAAATAGGGTTCATTTTAAGGCTGAAATTTTCATTTAAAGGCTGAAATTTTCATTTCAAAGGCTGAAATATAGACTTACCATCATCGTTTTCTCCTTTTGTTTGATTTTAACAATATTTTAATGAAGTGTTACTAGTAATTAATCTTAATTTATACAGTGATAGTCTCTCACAAGAGGTCTTTGAAGCATAGATGTAAGTATGATATGATTATATGTTGTACTTCAAAAGAAAGCTTTGGAAAACAACATATTTGAGGATCTCCAATTACTTGTGAGTAATCCAACATAATAACTAGGTTGTATATAGCATGAAATTATTCCGATTAATTTGTGATGAATTGAATTCTTTTTTTCCCCTTGTAGCTTTAAAAATAATATGACATGATTTGTGAATAATCAAACAAAATATGTACGTTGAATATAATATGAAGTTATATGATTCTGTCATGACTTACATGTCATAATTCATTAGTTTTGATGTGATGACTTGAAAAAATTTCATTCAATTAACTCAAAATTATTTTCTCAAATAATTTGATTAATCATCAAATTTTAACCTATTCAACTTCTGTTTACTTTATATACCAGAAGAATGTGTCACAAAATATAGGAAAGTATATACATACCTAATCAAAGAAAAAGACCGCAATTTTCACAAGTTGTCTTACCATATCTAAAAGGGATTCTTTTTCAATATTTTACTTAATAGTGTTGTTTTCCATATCCCAAATTAACCTTATTACTTAATTAATCTGGTCAATATGAGATACAGTAGATAACTTTGTTCAGTAAAATATTGAAAAAGAATCTTTTTTAGATATGGTAAGACAACTGTATGAAAATATTAATAGTTTTTTTCTTTGATTAGGTATGTCATATGTATTTACTTTCCTATACTTTATCGCACATTATTCCTGTATATAAAGTGAAGAGAAAATGATTTAGTTAAAGTTTAGTGAGTGATCAAATTATTTTAATTTGGTTTACGCTGAAATGGAACGTGAGTCGATAGAAAAAAATAATTCAAATCAAACTAGGTTTAGAGAAAAGAACGTAGACTATGTAACATAATACATGTATTAGTCAATTTGGTAAGTTGCAATATATGGAGTATTTCTTTTCCAATTCGGGAGGCTTGGCATACGAAAACTTTTGCAGATTTTTCAACGACCTCCAAGAGATTTTAATTCTATTCCTACGAGTACAAATTAGGAAATAGTAATTGTAACTGAACTTGACACCTTCTATTACCAAAAGTACAAAATTTCCCCATACATATTGCTTTTGTTTTTCTTATTTGTTTGTAGCATTGCAATTTTTTGCAAATCAATATGATGAAAAAAAATATATCGTAAAATGTTAGTCAAAGTTTTCGTAGTTTGACTCTAAAAATGGAAAGTATGACAATTAATAGTGGACGGAGGTAGTAATACTAAAAATTTTCCACTCAAAATTATTTTCTCATTTATTTTATCAAAAATAATTTGATTAATCATCAAACTTTAACCAAATCAACTTCTCTTTACTCCATTTACCAAAGGAACGTGGGAGAAAATTTAAGAGAGTAAATCCATACATAATTAAACAAAAAGACCACTAATATTTTCACAAGATTATCTTACCAAATCTAAAAAGATATCTCATTTAATATTTTACTTAATAAAGTTGTATACCATATTCCAAATAAACCCGATTTATTAAGTTGTATTTGGATAGTTTTACCAGGGTAGGTTCCAAAAAAAAGAACGCATCCCACTAAGCGTGACCTAGATGATCTAACCCAGCTGTCAGTAAACTTGGGAAGTTAAAATTATTATTTTTCTATATTATATTTCTTTCTCAGGACTCTACATCGAATCAAGCTATGGCAGAAGAAGATCAAGGCAAGAAGACAACAAACAATCCCAAGTCTTATAAAGGGAGGAAAGAATGCATAAAGAGGAAATCAACGGAGCTTGCAACTCTCCTCGATATCAAGGTTTGTACTGGTATAACTGGTCCTAATTAGTAACTTCAAACTTGGCCTGGCAATTTGGATGCCTGCAAAGAAGTTCTTGATCTCTACTTTCAAAATCTGAAACTCGAAAAAAAGTACAAGGAATCATCAACACCAGTACTAGAACCAGAAGAAGAACAAGGAGAGAAAGATCTCCTGACGCTAATTGAATCAAAGCTTGTTGTTGTCAACAGGAGAATTCATACTTGGAGAACAAGAAAGTTGTTGTTGCTGATAAGGGGTAAAGAAAGAGAATTGAGTGATTGATTTGTAGGGGTTTTTTCTTTTTGGTATATTTTCTTAATGTTTTAAAGATTGGGATCGTGTGTTTTTTTTTGTTTGTTAGAGGATTTACAGCAGTTGAAACATTTATCTTTGATCTGCAGATCATTTTTTCCTTTGTAGTGTTTGTTTTAGCAGCAGTTGGTCCAATATGAATACAACCCATATTTTTACCCTTTTAATTTTTATGTATGTATTGAATTGAATGGTGAATTAATCCCTATATTAGAATGGAAAACCCATATATCTTTAATTAAAATGTAATACTTACATGAAAAATTAATGTCAGATCGATATTAGGTAGGGCAGGGTTAGGGTTTGCTAGGCCTAACTTCATGTCCATATTTGGGTGAAATAGAAAGTTAAAAATTAACAAGAATAATGTTTTTATTGCACTAAGAAGAAACAAGGAATGAGCAGAAAGGAGCTCCTCCATCAATGCTTACATTACATGGTTCATTAAGATGAAATTAGAGGGGAATCAGAAGCTGGAAAATGTTACTAAGGAAAACTGATTAATTTGATCATTCCGAACATACAAAGACATGAGATATCATGTTTGATTTAACCACCTCAGGTGAGTCAACTGCGACAAATGCTTTTCTTTAGCATTGACCTTCCAGCTGCACATAAAAGCTTAACAAATCTTGATGTAAAAGACACATGTTGTAACAAGAACTACAATCAATTTAGATCGAAGGAGAACAAACCCGTTGGAGGTGAGCACATGGGAAACAAGACCTCTTCTTAATATCGCACAATGGAAATCGTGAACTTTTGTCACTCCATGGCAAAGTCAACTGAGGGACAGTCACTAGGACATGATTTCGATGGAAAACTCCATGGTTGTTGATGTTGTTGTTGATACAATGCTCGTAATCTTCCTCTTTCTCTTTCCAGATCTTCATGTTCCACAACATATAAATTTATTATTTGCAGATTTTGATGAAACAAATGAAAATAAACTACTGGCTGTATATACGTTCAACTGCTCCAAAACACCACCTATCCGACAAAACATAACAGTTCCCATGTTCAAAATAGTTAAATTAAACTAAGGCAGTTTACTCTAGGTCTTTGAATCAAGGAAAGAAAGTGGGACTTGGGAAATAGATCAATTCTTTAGCAATTTTGTAGTTGCAAATTCGACCACATTGTTTCTCTTTCTTTATTTGCCTAAGTAACTTTCCGTTTTAGCAAAAAAGTGCAAAAAAGATATGCGATAAAAATCAGCTAAACAACAACAATATGATGCTCCACAAAAGTCATCCAATCATTCATATTATTCTGTATGTATGCTACCATTGCTCCAGAGGTAAATAAGAATAGCTTCCATCCCTTGAGTTAATTTTGAAAGGTAAGTAAATTTGAAGGCTTGAAGCAGAAAATATTCACATTAAGGTCATCCAGATGCTGTGGAAAAGAGCACTACTATGAGCTATTCTCTTCCTACAACATGACTCAAAAAACATAAAAGATTTGGTTAAAAACAAGTTTCTTTTATAAATCAGTTAAAAGTATTCTTCTGAGGCTGGAAGCAAATAGTTTGGTAAAGCAAATTTGTCTCGGGGATACTAGGAAAGGAGCAAAAAAAGATTAGAAATTATCTGGGCTGCAGATGCCCTTATTGATATCTTCCAGCTGGGGCACAAAGTTAAGCTCTTTCCACCTATTTTAGCTGTGAGAATGTGCACACAAACAACTGAATATGTTACAACAACAGTAAAATAAATTATCCTTCGCAACTTTATCTATTTTCCATGGGCATTCTGAAAATCTCTATCTTTACATCAATTTGAACAATCAAAAGCCTAGAAACTGTGACCACAATATCTCATACAATATTCTCGTTAGGTTTGATCAATTTCTCCTACCTATGACAAATAAGCTCCAATTAATCACTCGAAAATAGGAACGCGACAAATAAAAAAACTAAAAAATCAATCGAAATTTTTCTTCCTCTACTTTTGCTCATATTTTCATAGCAATCAAACAAACAACTTCAAATCAAATTACTAGAAACAAAAAAGAAGAAGGTAATTAACGAAACTCGAAAGATATTTTAATTTTTCCAATGAAAAAATGCTCACCTTGATTGATAATGAAGATATTGCAATGTGATTTCAGAGATTCAATCAAATTACGAAGCTCAGATTTCTTCACTTCTAAGATATATATCAATATTCTATATATCTTGTTGGAATCTTCTTCTTCTCCTTCTTCTTCTTCTTCTTTCCTTCTTCTTGACAAATCTTCTTCTTAGAACTCTTCAAAGGCTAAAATATAGACATGAACTCAACAACTCAACAATCTCACAATTACCTCATAGAACTTAACAGTAAGAACTCAAGAACTCAAAGATGCTACTCATCTCAAGAATCCTCGACTCATGGGGTTCATGCGAAATTATGGACATGAACGACTCAACTCTAGGACCTCTATGAATAACATGTAGTAATTTCATAATTAAGAATAAAGTTTCATAAGGAATCGGGAACTCAAGGACTCAGAGCTCAAAGATACTACTCATCTCAAAAATGTTCGACTCATAGGGTTCATACAAAAATTTTGACATGAACGTCTCCACTCAAGGATTAAAATAACAATATAGAGACTTATGAATACGCTCTTCTCATCCTCATCTATTCTCTCTCAAGACTTAGTCAAAACTATGGTTGATTACAAACATATTCTGAATTTGACTCGAAAGACCTCTTGAACTCTCCTCCTAACTTTACTTCAATTTGTAATGTAATTTAAACATGTAATTTGGATATTAAAGATCTCTTAAGGGTTAATGAAGAATTTAAGAGTTAATATCAACAAGAGAGCGAAGACACGATTCAAAGGAACATGTATGGGACGAAGAACAGAGAAAAAAAAGGCGTGACTCCCCTAGTGCATCAATGGCGCGCAGTGCCTGCGCCATACTTATTGTGGCTTCTTTGGGGCGCACTACATGTGTAGGGCACCTGCCACTGTGGTGCTTTGGTGGCGCACCGCCCCAGCTCCAAACCCAAAAAGCCTGACTAATTTTCTTTCTCAATTTCAAGTCCAAGCTTATAAAAAAAAAAAAATTTCTTCCACACTATCTTTGATTCATAAATGCAACACATAATCAATGAAATCTCACTCAAATTCTATCAAGAAACACCACTCATTCACAAAAGTCCCACCTAAGGAACTCTAAAACCTGCATTGTTAAAGAATGGGGTTAACACTCAAGAACTCTTCAAAAATCTTTACATAAACGATTTCATAAACGAATTAATGAAAGAATCACATGTTTGGCGTGAGAATGAAAAAATCCAACACTATGGGAAATCTCACATACCTGGAAAGAAGAACCGTTCTTGGAGAAATCCACAAGCCTTGAAGAACACTTAAACTTATCCCTTTTTCTCCACTTGAAACCTCTCTCTAAAGCCCCAAGTGTTTTGGAATGTGAAAAATAATATTAGAGTATGATTAGATCCTTAACTAGGTGAGGAAAAACTTGGGTAGGTCTATTGGGGTAAGGAAAATACCAAAATACCCTTTCCTAATATGACAAAAATGCCTTAACTAGAGAGGTAGCACTCAAACGGGAATAACTCCTTCATCCAAGCTCAGAATTGAGCAAACTTGGCGGCATTGGAAGGAGGACTCAAAGACCTTCACTTTGATAGCTCCTACCCCACCTAACTCTTTATGTGCTAAAATATATGGTCGTTTGAAGTTGATCCAAAACTTAAGAGAACTGATGGGTTACTTGAATGAATTTCTCTTTAGTTCTTTTTTGAAACTCAAGGTGTTATATCTAGTGACCTTAACACCAAAGAAAATTTAAATCACTCGGTAAAATCATATTCACACGCAAAGCAAGGTTCGAGCTTTAACTGAAATTTTTTTGGGGTGTTACAATATCTCTACCTTGGGTTCATTCGTCCTCGAATGATGGCTGTACTGGAAATGGAAAGGGTTTTACTCTTACTACATCTTCTGAATTCTGAACTTACCTAATTACATAATTTGAACTTTCATATTAAGATTTGGGACTCTCTATAGCACATAAGTCAAGAACGATGTTGTTTTGAACCAAGTCACTCTCTACCTAAAGTTATCTTGTCTGAAACAAAGAAGGTATGGGCATGAAGTAAGGGTAGGAATACTATGCCTTGGGTAATATGACTGGTAGCTATTAAGCTTAGCAATACTTCTCAACTATGCCCTTATTTCTTTTTTAACAAACCTCATTGGCTGCAACTCATAGCTCCCACAAAGGTACATGACTAATCTTACCAAAGTCTGAGCGTAACGGTATGTTCTTACTATATTCAAGCCTAACCCAATATCACAAGAATATTACTCATTACCAACACATTCAACCAACCTTGGCTCATATCAAGAACCACCGAATGCATCACACATTTTTCCACATATTAACAACGTCACATTCAAGTTTAGTACATTAACCACTCCTTGGACTCTTTCTAACCAACTTCCTAGGAATTCCTGATCCTCTCCTCATCCCTACCATACCAACTGAAAATTCTCGCATTACTACCCGAATCCAACTAATTGTTCTCATTTGACTATTACTTATAGTAAAACTCCACTTTATTCCTCCAACACATTTTAACCTTAGATGGGATAAGAATACCATCACTACCACAATAAGAAACATCAATAAGATATTGGAAAGACTGAACATTTAGTAATACACAAGATTATGAATGGATTGATATATCTCTATACCTCTTTCTAAACACATCACTATCTAATTCTCCACACTTGACTTGGTTTCTCCTCTTATCATCTCCCCCTTAAGTCAAAAGATGACACTTAAAAACTAAGAATTTGTTCCATCTTCTCTAAACTGGTCTACATTATATTTACTCTAATACTGAGGAAATGGTACTCTCATTGCTACTAAACTCTCCGCGTGTAGGCACTAAGATTCCTTCTAAGGCTTTTGTAACATCCCGCCTTAGGAAGAGCTAAATTTAGAAAGCGCTAAATTGAAAATAGCTAAATTATGAAAATGACTTCGATTGTAAAAAGTTTTAAATTTTTTCATACTTTTTTATTATCTTATGTTCATGATATGCTAAGGGCTTGTATGAGCCTTTTCGGAGTCTTGTACGCCGTATTACATCTAAGGGATACTCCTGGGTCGTAACAAACTTGGTATCAGAGCCCAAGGTTTTGGGATTGTTTTAGGATGTCTCAAACCATGTCTAGTAGAGTTTTCTTCATTAATGTGAAGCGCACCACATTTATGAATAGGAGGCTATTGGATGTTTAGGAAATCTCACTTCTTCATTTTCTAGGTCGTGCCATAGAGCTTGGTCATAATAGGCCATTTTTCTAATCTGTGCCCGTTGATTTTCAGGGTATGGCTAATACAAGGGAAAATGCTTGGAGAAAAGAGAAAGACAATGAGGAGCAAGAGGTTCCTCTCCAAGTGCCACATCAAGCTCCTCCTTAAGCTCCAATTGACCATATAGGGGAAAATATGACTCATGCGGAGTTTAGATCTACTATCCAAATGTTAACTCAAGCCATGCTGGCTCCAGCTCAAGCCATGACCACTCATGCCCAAGATTTGACGGCCCAAGCCAATAGAGAGGTGGTAGCTCCAGCAAACCCAATAAGGGGGATGACTGCCTCTAGGGTGAGAGAGTTTTTGAGGATGAACTCTCCGGAGTTCTATGGCTCCAAAGTGGAGAAAGATCCTCAAGGTTTTATAGATGAGGTGTATAAGGTTCTTGCGATCATGGAATTAACTTCTGTATAGAAAATGGAATAGCCTCTTACCAATTGAGGGATGTAGAACAAATTTGGTATGAACAATGGAAAGATGGTAGGCCGGTAGAAGAGGGCTCAATAGAGTGGGAAGGGTTCAGTGAGGCATTACTTGATAGGTTCTTTCCCCTAGAGTTGAGGGAACTAAAGATGCAAGAATTAATAAATCCTAGACGAGGGGGTATGAGTGTGAAAGAGTATTACCTTAAGTTTACCCAACTATCCAAATATGCTCCAACCATAGTGGGGGATTCAAAGTCCAAGATGAATAAGTTTTTGATGGGAGTGTCCGCATTAGTGGTCAATGATTGTCGTTCGACAATGCCTATCCCAAGTATGCATATTTCCCGTCTCATGGTGCATTTTCAACAAATTGAGGAGCAAAAACTTAATAAAATGAATAGGGAAGTGAAAAGAGCTAGAACCGATGATGGGGACTTTTCTAATGCTAAGTCCGATGAGCAAGGTAGGTCTAAGTCTAGACAAAAGTATTCCGACCAAGACTCTTCCAACACCCCTAGTTTTAACCAAGAGAAAGGTCATGTGTCTCCATTTCCTAAGCCTAGTTTCACCAAGTATGGGAGGATTCATTATGGTAAGTGTCGAGCCGGCGTGGATGGTTTCTATGGGTGTGGAAAGGATGGGCGACAAAATAAGAGATTGCCTGGTCTTAAGGCTAAGGGAAGGGAGGATAAGAAAGTCGTCTGTAGTGGTCCGGATGAGAGTGCTCAAAAGAAGAATAGGTTTTATTCTCTCCAATCTAGGGAAGATCAAGAGTGATCTCCTCAGGTCCTTCCGGTATGTGTTTTATGCTTTAGTAATTTCCGAATTTCTTGTCTTTTGTGACTTGTTATGTTGGAATTTGACGTTGTTTTTAGTATGAGTGATGTTTAGAAGAGTTTGTGTAGGCTTACTCCGAGGGGGAGATAGTGTGCCTACCTAATATGGTTATTCTGTGTTTATGTGTTGCCATGATTTCCTTATATGCATGTTCATGAAAATGCTTAGGTCTTGTTATAAATGACTTATATGCATTGTTTTCCTCACGTTGTAGTGCATTTTAGTAGATTTGCATATAAACTTCATGAGATGAATATATGAGCATGCCCTAGTTTTGGAGTTGAAAGATTCCTCCTTGAATAAAATCTTTTTTAGAGTAAATTGCATTTAGGCTCCATGAGTGTGGGTTGAGCATGTTTTAGTTGGGAGATGGTAGTTCATCCTTGAAAATGAGTAGATATAAAATTTCATGCATTTTGGGTTGGTAGAAGTAGTTCCTACTCCTTTGTGTTGCATTGAATGTGTTTAGTTTGGAATCGAAGTTTTCTTGCTTGGTTGTGTGCATTAAGATATGTTTCATGCATTACGGGATGCTAGTTTAGAGTTGTGACTTTAATAAGTGTTTAGAATCGTCATTCGAGGACGAATTATCTCAAGGGGGAGATATTATTACCCCCCGGAATCTAGTAAGTTGAACTAGAGAGTTGTAGAGCCTTTCATAAGAGTTTTAGAGTATGGTAGGAGAATTACAACTCATAAAAATGATTCTCGTACTTATAATGATGGTTTTAGGGTAAGGGCGTGAAGGTTCAATCCCCCATGGACCACCCAAGGGGTCCTTGAGGAAGACCCTAAAAACAGCCCAAAAGCTGTCAAAAGAGGCAGCACCTACGCTTGCCACCTACTAGCCATAGGTGGACCCACGCCCCGTGGGTTAGGGTCGTGGTTCAGGGCCTGTGTTGGCCTGAAAATCTCAGCCTCCGTCCAGCACCTACGAGTGTGCAGTACAGACAGTAGACCCATCCACGGTCCGTGGGTGTGGGTTTCGTGAGTGAGGTCAGTTTTTAAGATTTAGTTTTTAGGTTAGGGGTTTGGGGATTAATTAGTAATTAGTTAGGGGTGAAGGGAGGTCAGTTAGATTTTTATTAAACCACCTATATAAGCCTAATAGACCCCTAAACTAAATCAATTAACTCATTCTTCAAAGAACCCAAATTCTCTCCAAATAATTCTCTCTCTAGAAGTGAACGAGAAGAAGAAAGGAACTTGGGGCCAATTTTCCTCCATTGTTTCAAGTTAGATTAGGGATTTGAATTAAGGTATGTTAGGTTATTCATCTATGGGTTCTTCCACCCATAGAGACCCCTAGATTTCCCCCAATTGTGCATTAAAAAACCCTTTCTAGCTAGGGTTCTTCTTACATTGTGGGTAGTGTTTGGGTATGATTCCAACATAGTGCATAATACCTAATTATGATTATATTAGCATTGAATTATGATATTATCATGAATTCATGTGATTTCTATGGTTAACCTTAGTCTATTTGATGAATGTGATATTTTGTAGGTTTATGCCATTAGAGGTGAAATTGAAGGTTCATAGGTGATCTTTTTAAAGCAATGTCATGTGTAGTAATTGTTCAAGGTGAGGATCATATAATCGTGAATTGAACTAGACTTTATTGAATATAAAGGATCATAACTAGTAAAGTTGAATTTGAACCTTTATGATCAATTATGACTAGAATCACCTATTAATGAAAGATTTGATTAAAATATCTTGAAATCTAGGTATAATGATGAGATTAAGAAAGAAAGCTTCAGAGTAAGGCTTGCGAACATAATTAGTTAGGGCTTTAGAGTGAAGCTAATAGTATTAACTATAGATGTGAAGGCTTTGAGTGTAAAGTCTAAATTAGAATAGACGCTTCATAGATAGAGTTATGGTGGAAGATCTTTACCTACCTAACCTACCTTATAAATGCTTGAAATTTTAAAGTGATAAAATCACTTGAACATGGATTGATTGTCAAGGAAATCCTTCCATGAGACATGAGTATTAAGCAAGGCTTAATAGTAAATCTTGGGGTGTATGCTTGGCCTCAAGTGGATATTGACAATGAGATGGAGTGTCACACAAGATAGGGTCCGGGCTCCAAGTAGAAAGCAGAACCACACCTAGTTGATGTGAGGACTATCCAAGTTAAAGGGGGAACTCGTATGTAGTAGAGTGTAGGTTTTCCCAAAGTTAGGTCTCATGAGATGGAAGCCTTCACATAGTTTAGTTAAGGTTTGTAGTAGCAATCTCCATATCCAATTAACTAAGACATGCTATCAAAGTGTTCAAAAACATAAATGAACTAAGACTTACTTAATGAAGAACCTCATAGTGTTCAAGAGTGTAAATGGACTTAGACATGCTTAAGGTAGTATCTCATAAGGTCCATATTAATCATGAACATAGATATACTAAAGGAAGTACCTCATAGGGTTTAGCCTAATAATGAACTAAGATGTGCTTAAGAGAGTACCTCATAGTCTTTTAAAGTTAAAGAGAGGAACTAGGTTCCAAACCAAGAAGTATTAGTATGAGGACCTAAAAGTGGTACTTAGCATGAATAGTATTATGGGATGCTATTCATGTATTGCACAAGTATGACTTAAGCTTCCATAGTGTTGGGTTTGTTTACCCATATGCCAATCATGTTAGTTTTAGCGCAAATTCATTCTTAAAGTTGAAAGATTAAAGTTCTTGATGAGTTCTTGATAGGTGTTCTTGAAGTTCATTCCAAATCTTGTTTTGTTAGGGTTTTGATGATTTCTTGAGATTAATGTGAGTGTTTTGAGGTCTGTATTGAGTATATTAGAGTGTACTTACGTTAAGTAATCAAATCCAAGGTATTGGGGAAGAAACTGTTCGATTCTATGCGAATTAGGGTGAGAAAATGAGTAAAGAATTTCATCGGGTCTTCTGGGTTGGGGCCTGGCGTGTTGCGCCATCCAGAGCTCCCCAAAGTATGCTCTGAAGATAAGGGGCTGGCGCCCCGTGCCACTCATAGCCCCAGGGTCGCCTTCCATATCAAGTTTGCAATTGGTTGCTCCGTTTGAGTTCTTTCGAAGGGTACCTTCAATCCTTTTTCGATTCTAACTACTCTAAGATAAACTTCCAGTAACTTGTTTCAAGACTCGAGCAAGTGAGTATGAGAATGTATTCATGAGTCTACTTTGTCATCACGAGATCCTTCATATCATGAACCATAACTCTTGAATTCATAATTCACATTCAAGAGAGAGTTAAGAGTATAGTTCAAGAAAGCCTTCGAGATCAATTGTGAATCCTTTGAGATCAACTATTGATTTGAACTATGTTTTGAGGAAGTAAGTAAGTGAATGAGAAGATTCGTATACATGAGTTCCATAAAGTTATGTAGACCTTGTCGAGTCGTTCATGCCCATAAATTCCACATGGACCCCATAAATTGAGTATCATTGAGAGGAGTAGTATCTTCAAGTTCTAAGTCTTGAGTATCGAGGTCCTAACCTTTTTGCCTAATCCCCTTGAGATTATATTTCTAATCATAGAACTATCTCATGTTACCCTTGTAGTCCTTCAGTTGAATTGTTCTTGCCCATAATTCCGCATGAACCTTATAAGTCGAACAACCTTGAGATGAGAAGAATCTTTGAGTTCTTGAGTTGAGTAGTTCATGCTCATAATTCCGCATGAACCCTCTGAGTTGAGGATTCTTGAAATGAGTAGTATCATTGAATTTCTTGAGTTCCGAGTATTGAGTTCTATCTATGGTTAATGAAAACCTTTCATTGAGTCGTTCACGTCCATAATTTGGCATGAACCATATTTTAAGAAGTATTTTACAAATGTTTTAACTTTGTTTTAAGACCTAAGCCTTGAGTTAAGTAAAGAGTAAGAGCAAAGTCCTTTTCTTCAAAGATTATACGGGAACTAAGAATTCCCAAGAGTTAAAAATTTTCACATTTGAACAAGAAAGGTAACATTGATTCCAAGAGTGCTTTTAAGCTAAGTTTTGAGTAATATCTCAAATCAAACAAAGAAGTTTTAAAAAAAAAACATATGAGCTAAGAATATTTTTGAGAGTAGTATTGAGCACCAATATGGGGATGCGAGTTCATAATAACTCAAATCTCCATAAACCATGTAGCCATCAGGGGTAGTAAAGGATAATACTTTTTAGATGATTCCTTAAGTGATTTTTAGCATAGACTAGTGGATCCACTTAGTTAAGGTGTTTTATATGACGACAAAGTATAGGACAGTTCTGACAGCGTGGGCAAGACGTTGTATCATCACTTAGGCTCATAGTGGTGGTTACCGATTAAAGAAACTCCCATATAGTTATATTATATTTTATTATATATAAGTTGAGTTGTTACTGTATTCTTAAATACACTGAGTTGATTTCTACTTTTTAAAAGCTTTCCATATATTGCATGTGTATTATTGCTTTATATTGGGTTGACTATCCAAAGTGGAGTACCTAGAGTCGAGTATCATATCTTTGAGTTGAGTATCTAATCTTCAAGTTGAGTATCTTGAGTTGAACTGTGTTTCATTGTGTCGTGTACCTTAGTGTTGAGTTTCGCTGAGTTGAGAACCTTATTACTAATTTGAGTATCTTATTCTTGAGTACTTCTGAGTTGAGTAAGTTTCAGTAGTTTTGAGTATCGTTGAGTATTCCTTGAATTGAGTAAGTTGAAAAGAGGTAAGTATGTTTCCTTTTTATCAAGTTGCAAGCTTATGTTCTGCTTTAGAATTCCCCTTACATGCTCGTACATTCCACATACTGAGCCATTTGGCCTGCATTCTTTCATGATGCAGATCCAGGTATTCAGGATCATCAACAGGAACTTTGTTGATACATCCGACAGTTCAAGTTAGCTATGGTGAGCCTCCTTGCTTCCGATTTCATTTACTTTTCAGTTTTATCAGTTGTTAGGATGTCGTGGGTCTTGTCCCGACTTCCATCTTTGTCACTTAGAGGCTTCATAGATAGACAGTAGAGTTTCAGAAGTTTGTTCATTTATTTTGCTAAATGTTTTAAAGACTTAAGTTGCCTATTTTGGAGCCAGTTGAATATATTATATTATTCAAAGTTTCCTTTTGAGTTAAAGCTTTTATGTAAGTTTCATGAATTTTATTCACTTTTTAAGCTTTTGCATGCTTGAGTTAGTCTTCCGCATGTAGTCAGCCAGTGTGAGGGTTCACTTGGGGACCATCAATGCTCTTCGAGTGCCGGCCACGTCCAGGGTGTAGACTCGGGTCGTGACAAAAACATATAACTAAAGAATCCTTCCTAAGTATCAATAATGTGGTGACACATAGCTTGCAATCAATCTTGCTTTAATTCTAACCTTTTATACTTGTAAAAAGAGAGAGAGAATAAAATAAAGATTTAAACTGAGATGTTCATATTAGAGTCCAAAGTAAAATATGTACCACGATTTGTCTTTCATATGTTGTAATGCCCAGTTTTATAAGTAATTTCCACTTTACAATATAATTTTTATCATTACAAATTTAACATAAGTATAAGTTTATGGAGTATATCATTACAAACTACTCTATATGACAACATAAACTCCATCATTCATGAAACTGCTAACTATTAAAACATAATGTAAAAACTAAAACCCATTAAAATTATAAGTGCAAAATGAACAAAAGAACAGATAACCCCACATAAAAACCATAAAACAGTACCAAATTCATATCTTTAACAATTGGTCTCCTGAATAAATAAAAAAAATAAAAAAGAAGACTCGGTTATGATTAGGCCTTATATGGTATATTCTCTGGTCAATTACTGAACCACAAAGTGTGAAAAATTATAATAAAACACAGTCAATAAACGTTAGATCTACGTATTCATTAAAGATCAACCAGTGATTATGTGAATATAGGCTTAAAGAATATGAAATAAAGAGAAAAGATCTTTCTTGTTGATTTCTTTACAATTTTTGTTTTCCTTTCTCTCTATATATTTTTTTAAGTTGAAAGTGGGAGCTGAGAAAGGAAAGGAAGATGAAGAAGATAAAGAAGGAAAAAAAAGAAAGATTTTTTTTCTTTTCTGAATCAGTGTGATTGAAGCACCTGAAAAAGAAAGTTTTTCTTTTATATTTCCTATTTTGAGTTTCTTTTAAATTTTTTACTTTTTAAAATTAATTAATTTTCTTGGAAGATAAACAAAGAACCATCAAATCGATGGCTGAAACCAGCAATGCAAATTGTCATGTGGTCCACCTTATAAGATACTAGAAAAAATATATAAAAACAATTACAGTTCCACAATTTTTTTTATAATTCATACTCAAATGTTAAAGTAAAAAAAAGAAAGTGTAAAACCTATAATGTAGCAATGCTTTTCATTTCAAATTGATAGTCTTACTTTTAAAAAAATATTTCTCCCTTTCTAGCAATCTTTTAACTTTTTAAAGTTACAAAAATTAAAGATTTATCTATATATCTTATCGAAATGAGAATCAGATATATGTAATTTATGAAGCTTCAAATATGAAATAAGCGGGTCTTTTTTGGTGTTTTTCATAAAAAGAAAAGATAGTTTAAAAATTTTTAAGTTAGGGTAAACTTTCTAGCTCTTAGGCATATTTTGTGGAAATATAATTTTAAAAATATAGAATCTAAATCATTAAAGAATGTGTGTAACTTTCTTTTAAAACTGAAATTCTTATAAGATTTTGAATTATAATCGATTTTCTATTTACTTATTTCTAGATTATTTAAAATTTAACTTTATTCTATTAATATCAAAATAAGATAGTGGGGATATTGGTTTGGGTGGAGGTGGGAGAGGATTTGGGCTAGGGCGTGCGTGGTTTTCCCCCATTTTTTTTTTCTTTCTCTTCTTCTTTTATTCTTTTTATTTTTTTAACAAAATAAATATAATGAAAAAATTATGTTTTGATTTAATAAGAACACAAAATAAAAACAAATTATAATAATATGCATTCCCATACAAATTTTACACATGTTACATTAGTATAAACATGTTAGGAATTATGGACACCTAAAATCTTTTATTTTTCATTATTTTAGTTATTAAAATGAAAAGAAAAACCTACTAATTAAAATTAATATCTTACATAATAAATATTTGTTATTAATTATTCTCATCATTTTAGTTTGTTAAGTCATAAATACATGTATCATCACAAGAGAATCAAAATATAAAAGCAAGAATAAACGTAGACAATAGTTTTACTTAAACATGAAATAAACCATGGGTTGTCTAAATCTTAAATAAACTAAGATTTGTTATAACAATTTCACACTAAGTCTAATGATATAAAATATCTAAACATAAACTTGATATGAAATATTTGAACATACTTCATATTATAGCATCAACGAATATTAATGGTTTAAACACATACGAAATTTAACGATTTTAATATATTGCAACCAATGCTTGTATAATCCTGACTTTAAACTACATAGAAACGATTAAGTGTTACCTCTTGTGAAAATTAATTCACAAAGAAATGACCACAATCGGAACCACAAATTAGAAACCACGAATAAAAACTACGAACTCAACTTTTCTTTTGTTAGCTTTTGTCGCTGAATGATTTTTTTTAAGTTAGTATTGCTGGAAGGAAAGAGTGTTTGGTGTATGTTTTGGAATTTCGGTGCGTGAGTTTCTGTATGAGTTTTTGATTGTTTTTTTTTCTATCAATGTGTATTGTGTATGTGTCGTGTGCATGTAGTGTGAGGGGGTAATGGGAGAAGTGGGGTTGAAATGTGGGTGAGTGGGGTAGTGTAGGATAGTATTCGCTTTGTTTTAAAAAACAATAAAATAATATAATATAATTTTGTCACGACCTAGACCATCGTCATTGGCACCCACACTAACCCTCCGGTGGGAGAGCTATTACTCCAATCCAAACTAAACAACTAATCCAAAATCTAAAATATTTAAGTTACGGAAGCAAAGTTAAATACTAAAGAAAGAAATAGGGAGTTCCCATCAACTCCAAATCAAAAGTCTATCAACTAAAACGAATGTCGAAGTAACACCTATAACCTGAAAGTCGATGTACCAAAACATCTAACAACGAACCAAAGTCTAAACAAGAAGGGTTACAACCCCAAACTAATGAACTATCAACTACCTAGAAAGTCTAAGTCCGAAATGTGGACATAAACGAAAGGAGAACTCATGGCATCCCGGAAGAACTGGTTCACCCTTGAATTCGAATGACGATCGTTGATCTTCTAAGCGAGGTCTGGCAATAGCCGCCTAAAGATACCCTGTACTCAACAAAGAAAGAGCAAGTGCAGTGTCAGTACACAACCACAGTGTACTGGTAGGATGACACGGCTATCCCACTAAGTGCCACATATATAAGACATTACAACAATATAATTGCATGCATATATCGAACATATACAATATCATCAACATTTATGAACAAGGTACAATTTCACATTTCTCAAGATACACAATTATATCAAATCATTGGTCCTCTCATGCAACCCAAACCCAAACTGTTAGCATACTGGAACGTGGTACCCGATCCAATAATTATGCTGGAACGTGGCAACCGATCTCATATTTATGCCGGAACGTGGCAATCGATCCAAGTTAGTGTGTCAGAACGCAACACCCGATCTATTCAACAAGCCACAATGACAATCACAAGTATATTCTCAAGATCATACAATTAAGTCATGATTTCATTACATTCATCATTCCTCTATCTCATTTACAACAAGTGTGAACAATAATGCAACATTCGCATACATACGCATGCTATAATGAAGCAAGAACAAACATACATCACACAATAATGAAATCCCAACCATCACCTACCACGAAACAAGCTTGAAACCCCTAAGAAACTTGATTCTTCCCTTTTTGGATTCGTTTCGCTTGTTCGTGGTCTACAAACAATCATAATAATACGGAAATCAATAAACAATCAATAATTACTCGAATTACTAACAATTCTATCAACCCTAGATCATATCCATGATACCAATATCCAAATTAAGGCTTTCTCCATCATAATTTACAGATGAAAACCCTTCTCCATCGATAATTACCCACTAGATTAAGTTCTACAGATTGAAAAACAGATTCAGGGAGTTAAAATCTTACATTTAGCCTCAAGAATGGTGAAAAACAGTCAAGAAAAGCCCTGGGTTCATTCCTTAGCACTCAAGTTCAAAGATTGTAGAATAAAACATTTTTAGGGTTTATTTCTGACTTTAAGTCGCGTCTGCCCCACCATGGCGGCACTCACCCCGCTACAACGGCCCTGCCCTGGCGGCAGAATTCCACCTCAGTGGCTTGCACAGAAATAGTGAACAATTTTAAGAATTTCAAACCCTTATTTCACAACACACCTTCCACCAACGACACTCAGAAACTACCCGTTCACACTAAGATCGATTACGGGAGTTCTACTCGCTAGAATTTAATTTCTTAAAGGCGTACGAGTTTCTTAACGACTTATCTATCTAACCATGTGATCAAATTCATAATTAAATAACCCAATTGGTACTAGATTCCCTAGACTTTAATTACTCTGATTTTGTCCAAATTTGGACTAGGTTGGAAAATTCTAAGATACTACGAATAAATTTTTTGATCGAAAATTTTCCCTGTAGGCTTTTCAATAACGACGGAACCCGGTCATTACAATAGATATCAATTTACCCATCACTTGTCCCCTAGTGACAAACTTAGGAAAAATAGGCTAAAGAAGGAATGGAATAGTACTTGAATCAACGAACAATTGGGGATACTTGTCTCACATGTCTTTCTCGGTTTCCCAAGTAACTTCCTCCATTGGACGATGCTTCCATTGAACTTTCACGGACTTAATCTCCTTGGTCCTCAACTTCTGACCATCACGATCAAATATTGTAATTTGTTCCTCTTCATATTGGAGGTCTTTGTCTAACACAATTGAGTCCCTTTTAATGATATAATCCCCGTCACCATAGTATCTTG
This sequence comes from Solanum tuberosum, assembly GCF_000226075.1. Classification (NCBI taxonomy): domain Eukaryota; kingdom Viridiplantae; phylum Streptophyta; class Magnoliopsida; order Solanales; family Solanaceae; genus Solanum; species Solanum tuberosum. The sequence continues at coordinate 697,528 of NW_006239218.1, read as the reverse complement.
TCAACATGGACACATGGAATACCGGATGAACTCCCGATAGATTAGGAGGTAAATCCAATTTATACGCTATCGGTCCTACACATTCAAGAACCTCAAAGGGACCAATGTATCGCGGAGTTAGCTTGGCCCTCTTAACAAACCTTATAACCCCTTTCATTGGTGATACCTTAAGAAGAACATTCTCACCAGTTTGAAATGCCATGTCTCTTACCTTATGATCCACATACTTTTTCTGCTTACTCTAGGCTGCTAAGAGCTTAGCTTGAATACTCATCACTTTATCTTGAGCATCATTCACTAAATCAACCCCCAATGGTTTCACATCTCCAGCCTCGAACCATCCTATGTGTGATCGACATCCCCTCCCATATAATGCCTCAAACGGTGTCATATCAATGCAGGAGTGATAACTATTGTTGTAGGAGAACTCGCATAAAGGTAAGAACTTATCCCAATGTCCTCCAAAATCAATCACACATGCCCTCAACATGTCTTCTAACATTTGAATAGTCCTTTTCGACTGCCCAACCATTTGTGGGTGGAAAGCGGTACTAAAAGTGAGTTGTGTGCTCAATTCATCATGTAATTTCCTCCAAAACTTGGAGGTGAACTGCGTACCACTGTCCCAGATGATAGAAAGAGGCACCCCATGCAACCTCACTATCTCGTTCACATACACCTTAAAACAATTGTTCTGCATTATAATCTATTCTTATCGGAATAATATGGGCTGACTTCGTTAATCTATCAACAACTACCCAGATGGAATCAAATTTTCCCAAAGTCTTCGGAAGACCAACCACAAAATTCATGGCTATCATTTCCCACTTCCATTTTGGAATTGGCATTCT
>NW_006239218.1:658332-696575 GCF_000226075.1 Solanum tuberosum | reverse complement strand
ATGTAATTTCCTCCAAAACTTGGAGGTGAACTGCGTACCACTGTCCCAGATGATAGAAAGAGGCACCCCATGCAACCTCACTATCTCGTTCACATACACCTTAAAACAATTGTTCTGCATTATAATCTATTCTTATCGGAATAATATGGGCTGACTTCGTTAATCTATCAACAACTACCCAGATGGAATCAAATTTTCCCAAAGTCTTCGGAAGACCAACCACAAAATTCATGGCTATCATTTCCCACTTCCATTCCGGAATTGGCATTCTTTGAAGCAAACCTGTAGGCCTTTGGTGTTCATACTTTACTTGTTGACAATTTTGACACTTAACCACAAACTCCGTTATATCCTTCTTCATGCCCAGCCACCAATAAATTTTCTTCAAATCTCGGTCCATCTTAGTCACACACGGATGAATGGAATATCGCGAACCATGGGATTCTATCAACAACTTTTGAATCAAGTGGTGAACTCGAGGAATGCAAATCCTCCCTTTAAAACTAAGCACACCTTCCGCATCAAGAGTGGTCTCGTGTGCCTTACCAATCGTAGCCTTTTTCTTAAGTTCATTCAAATTTTCATCCTCAAATTGTTTGTCCTTGATATCTTCAATGAATGTGGCGCTCCCTTCAATGTTAGCTAACACCCCACCTTTTTCTGAGATGCCCAATTGCATGAATTTAGACTCCAAGGTTTGAATTTCCTTAGCCAAAGGTTGTCCAGTTACACTCAAGCAAGCTAACCTACCCATACTTACCTGCTTTCGACTCAAAGCATCTGCCACCACATTAGCCTTACCCGGATGGTATTGAATTGTGACATCATAATCCTTGAGTAGCTCCATCCACCTTCGTTGTCTCAAATTTAGATCCTTTTAACTGAACACATGATGCAAACTACGATGATCAGTAAACACCTCACACTTACCACCATAGAGATAATGCCGCCAGATCTTAAGATTAAACACAAACGCTGCCAACTCCAAATCACATGTTGGATAATTCGTCTCATGCACCTTCAACTAACGTGAGGCATAAGCTATAACATTCTTATCCTGCATCAACACAACACCCAAGCTAGAATGTGAAGCATCACAATAAACTATAAAATCTTTACCTTCCACTGGTAATGCTAGGATGGGTGCGGTGGTCAAGAGAGTCTTGAGCTTTTGAAAGTTATCCTTACACTTTCCAGTCCATTCAAATGGTATTTCCTTTTTTGTCAAAGTTTTCAAGTTAGTGGTAATAAAGGCAAAGTTCTTGACAAATCGACAATAGTAGCTAGCAAGCCCCACAAAACTCTTAACTTCCTTCATAGAGCTAGGCCGAACCCAATTCTTAACTGCCTCAATCTTTTAGGGATCTACCGTTACCCCTTCTTCTGAAACTACATGCCCCAAAATGCAACTGAAGTCAACCAAAATTCACACTTTGAAAATTTAGCATACAACCTTTATTTCCCAAGAACACCCAGAACAATACGAAGATGGTCGGCATGCTCTTCCTCACTTTTTGAATAGACCAAAATATCATCAATAAAGACTATGACGAATGATTCAAGAAATGGCTTGAACACCCCATTCATTAAACTCATAAAAGTTGCAGGCGCGTTAGTCAACCTGAATGACATAACTAAAATCTCATAGTCCCCATAGCTGATTCTAAACACCGTCTTGGGCATATCCTCATGCCTAATTTTCAAATAATAGTAACCGCACCTTAGATAAATCTTGGAGAAAACTTATGCACCTTACAATTGATCAAAAAGATCAACTATTTGAGGCAAAGGGTACTTGTTTTGAATGATGCCCTATTCAATTGTCGGTAATCTATACACATTCTCATGCTACCATCACTTTTCTTAACAAACAAAACTGGAGCACCTCATGGGGAAGCACTAGGATGGATAAATCCTTTATCAAGGAGCTCTTGGATTTGAGCCTTAAGCTCTCTTAATTCCGTTGGGGCCATACGATACGGAGGGATGGAAATGGGATGAGTACCAGGTTCTAAATCAATGCAGAAGTCTATATCTCTATCAGGAGGCATACCAATCAAATCATTAGGAAACACTTCTCTAATTTCTAACACCACAGGAATAAACTCAATAAATGGAGACTCAACCTCAACATCCCGAATATGAGCCAAATATGTCAAACAACCCTGCCCTACCAGTTTTCTAATGGAGGATATGATCTTAGCTTGCTTAGACTTGTACACCCCTTCCCACTCCAATTTTCCCTTCCCAGAATTTGTAGAGTCACAGACTTAAAGTTACAATTAAGCATGGTATAATAGGGGGACAACCTAGTCATGCCTAAGATTATGTCAAAGTCAGTCATATTCAATATCACCAGATCAGCCATAGTCTGAAAACCCATAAGTAAAATAGGACAAGCACGATAAACATGCGTGACTATGACACACTTTCCAACAGGGGTAGAAACATGGATGGGGGCATCAAGTATCACAATTCATATCAAATTCTGAGGCAAATCCCATGTACACATATAAGTAAGTAGAACTTGGATCAAATAATACATTATCCATCCAGTCACAGACAAGAATAGTACATGTGATCACCTTGTCAGATGCCTCAACCTCATTCTTGCCTGGAAAGGCATAACATTGAGCTCTATCATCTTGACGGGCGACCACTCTGCCTGCGTTACCATTTCTTCTACCCCTATGGCCTCATTGATTACCTCTTTGCCAACCTTGTGGACGCCCTGGACCATTATTACCATTTCTCGAGGGCACCACTACTCTAGTTTGCTGCTGCGCGGAATCTAACACTCGTGGGTGGGGATAATATCTCCTCATATGCCAAGGTTCTCCACAATTGTAGCAAGTGTGATCAAAATATATCCTGCCACCCATCGAAAGAGCGACTCCCTGGCTATCCTGAATCAAAATATAAGGTGGAGTTCCTGAGTAACTACCTGTAGAGGCGGGTATGGCGGACTGAATTGGTCTGGCTGCAAGTGTTGGTCTCTCTGCCCCTTCGGAGTAAGAGCCATGAAAGTTACATGAGTTCTTGGCCCTTTTTGCCAATGCCTTAGCCTGACCATCTCGCCTCACCCCCTCAACTTTGTTAACAAAGTCTGTCACCTTATTAAAGCTTTTCCCTGCAGAGGTCATATGAACAGATACACCTGCAACTCAAAATTTAGTCCCTTAATAAATAAACGGATTCTTTCTTCCTCAGTAGTCACCAACTGTGTATCATATCTAGACAATGCTTGAAACTTGGCCTCATAAGCAGCCATAGACCTACCACCTTGCTCCAAGGCCATGAATTCATCCTTCTTGCGATCTCTCAGAGTCCTAGCATATATTTCCCTAAGAACAGGGAATGAAACTGCATCCAAGTAAGTGGAGGTAATACTGAAGATCTGCATTCCATAAAAGCTATCCACCACTGCTTAGCCTCACCTTGAAGCTGAAAAGTCACGAACTCAACCCCATGTTGATTCACAATTCCCAACTTATGCGGCCTCTCATAACAATCTAGGATGAACTCATACACATCCTCACTCTCGAAACCATGGAACACAGGCGACTTCAACTTCAAAAACTTGTTTAACATCTCATGTTCATTACCAGTCATAACAGGACCCAATAAAGGACAAAAGAAAGCATCATTACCTACATTCCCTCCCACCTTGGGGAAAATGATAGCAATAGGAGGATTAGTGGGAGCTTGAGTTGCTTGAATAGAAGGAAGCACTCCAGGCCCAACCAACCCTTTCAAGAATGACATGATCTGTTGAGCCAACACTGGGTCTATGGGAGGAACACCGGTCGTCTCAGCCTGCACCTCTTCCTCTTGTCTAACCTCCTCAACATTTTCAATCTGAATATTCTCCTCTATCTCTTATGATGTATGGGAGGGCCTTCATTTTGGGGAGCATTTTCAGCAGGTACCCCATCTCTAGCAAGAGCGACTCTTCCTCGACCTCTACCCCTAGCTCTTCGTTTACCCCTACCTTGACCACGACCTCTCGCTGCAGATTTCTCAGTTGGAGCATTGACGGGAGCTACGGGTCTTCCGCTGCTGAATCTAGTGTCAACCATCTGCGTACAGAAGTGTGAAGGAGGTTAGATACCAATTTGAATCAACAGATAACAATAGGAATCAATTTATAGCACGAAAGAATCCATTTGGTACAGCGAGATCAAAGAACCTGGGCACTGATACCAACTTTGTCATGACCCAGACCATCGTGATTGGCACCCACACTAACCCTCCGGTGGGAGAACCAATACTACAATCCAAACCAAATAACTAATCCAAAAACTAAAGCATTTAAGTTACGAAAGCAAGTTAAATACTAAGGAAAGAAATAGAGAGTTCCCATAAACTCCAAATCAAAAGTCTATCAACTAAAACAAATGTTAAAGTAACACCTAGAACCTGAAAGTCAATCTACCATAACATCTAACAACGAACCAAATTCCAAACGAGAAGGGTTACAACCCCAAACTAATGAACTATCAACTAACTAGAAAGTCTAGGGCCAAATTGTGGAGATAGACGAAAGGAGAACTTTGATATACCGTGATTTTACGGTATTTTTAATACAGTTCACTTAAGAGTTGTGTGTGTCTAGGTCCATTTTGTATTAGAATTAATGTCTTTGTGTTATATTTGTAGGAAATAGGCTTGGACGAGGTTGAGAGAGATATCAGATGATTTTTTGCAAAAGGAGTCACCTACGGAGGTGACCTACGGACCATAGGTCCAGTCACGCTTCTTAGGTTGGTGGCGTAGTGTGAAACTACAGAAACTATTGACGGACCATAGGTCGACCTATGAGTCATCCTGCACGCCCATAATTTGTATTAAAAAGTCTAAGTTCCAGTACCTGATGAAAAGTTCTATGTATGGAGCCACGAGAGGGGACCCACAGACCGTAGGTCGACCTATGGTATGTTCTGCAGGTCCGTCATTTGCATCTGAAAGTTTAAGGTTCCAACCTCTGTGGAAATGTTCTAGGTCCTGAGCTACGGAAAAGATGGTAGGTCGATCCACTGTCCGTAGGTCAGTCTCGTCGATTTAAGCCGCGTCCAACCGTTTATTTCCTTATTGTGTTTCCTTTTTGTGTGGGACTATGTTTACTATAAATAGGTTATGTAAACCTCGTGTTTCGGGGTTAGCTACTATTGTTTAACTTTAGTTCTTGGTGTGTTCTTGGGAATTAACTTGCAAACATTAGCAATTTGATTTCCTAATTTCAATTTATAAAGATTCTTTCTTTGAATTTCGATTGAAGATTTTGGGTTTCTTCTACTCATTACGTAAGTTCATGAATTATTCTTCTAACAATATGAATTGTATTCTTGCTAACATGGGTAACTAAATCCACAACTAGGGTTGTGGGAACCATGAGCGATTAACAAAGTATGAATAGTAACTAAGTAATTCTTGAATAGTGTTGTCGCAAGCATTCATAATTCTTTCATGTAGAAGTCTTTTTAACGGTGGCCAACGTTAGAACTTGCCTTATTGATACTTGTCGGACCAAGGAGGTAGTTAATAAGAAAATAATTATCAGCATAGATTTAGTGTGATACTATATAATAGTCTAATGTCAAATGGTGCGAGGGTGAAATTCTCTATTTGCCGGACCAAGGACTTAGGGATACATAACTTACCACTTTGCATGTGATACATTAGGAAAGGATTACTATTACTAGGATTGTCGCGTTATGAGCTTATGGGGAACATATACACCCTAGTTTCTCTCTCTCATTGATAATAGCCGAAGTTTGAATCTTTCTCACTTGTTCTCTAAACTACAATCAATTACAAACCCCCCCACCCTTTACTTACTTCTCTCGAAAATAAGTTGATTAAACAAATATAATAGTGAGTTAAGTTTAAGTCTAAACCATATTCCTCGTGGGATCGACCCCAACGTCCAAGTTGGCTTCTTTACTTGAAAACGATCGCTTATACTTCTTTAGGGAGGTGTAATTTGAGTTTATCAAATTTTGTCGCCACTGCAGGGGAATAAGGCTTTTAGATTAGGTTTAACTACATTATTGAACTTTAGTCAATTCTTTCCTAATTTTACTTTTACTTTTGTTTTTGTTTCTACAAGTTTTTACTCTAGTGTATGCCAAGTTCAAGGAGTCGAGGAAAACCATTGACCCCATACGATCCAAAGTTAAGCAGATCTTTGAGAGGGATGAATAATCAAGGGGTCCAAGTCAACCCAATCGAGGGGAATCTAGGTGATGGAGTTGAGTTGCAGCCTCCTAGGGTTGTGAATGAGAATGTTCATGTTCATGGTGAAAATCTACTTGGTGATGCTTTGAGAGTGCATAATCCACCAGAACCAATATTGTATGATAACTACAGGGTTGATTTCAATACTGGTGAATCTGAAGAACCTATTTTGCTACCTCATCTACCTCCGGGGAATACATTCGTGATGACTAGCAGTCTGATGCAAATTCTTACAACGAGGTTTTTTTTTTGGGTATGGCATCGGAGGATCCGCATGGGCACATGGGCAAGTTGAGGAGTGTTTGAAGGAGTTGCGTGGGTCGACCGAAATTGGATATGGATGTCATTGGGTTGAGAGTCTTCCCCCAATCTTTGACCTGTGATGCTGCGGTATGGTTTTCTGAGCTCCCATATAACTCTATTCATGCACGGGATTAATTGCACAAGGTGTTCATGGCCAAGTACTTTCCATTGTCAAAGAAGCTGAACCACAAAGATAAACTCAACAACTTCCTGACACTACTTGGAAAGTCTGTGAGTAGTTCATGGGATAGGTTCACTGCATTCATAAGAAGTGTTCCGAATCACCGCATTGATGATGAGTCGGTGAAGGAATACTTCTAAAGAGGTTAGGATGACAACAATAAGGTTGTGCTTGATACTATCGCTGGAGGTTCATATGGTGAGTGCACTTTTGAGCAGATCGCTGAGAAATTGGAGAAAATCTCCAGGAATAACAAAGCTTCGAACACTAGAAAGTCAGACATTGAGAGGAGCACGTTTGCAATTCAATCTACACATAGTCAATCTGCCGATGACATTCGTGAGGAGATGGCTATGATGAGGACCGAACTGGGTTGGTGTTAAAACATGTGAGCGAAGGTGCCAAAAAGGTAAATGCAATGAATTATTTGACTAGAAATCCACCACCGGTTGAGGAATGTTACTATTAGGAGGATGCTTACTTGGTGAATGATTAGACGGGGGGTTTCTGAGCCAACGCCCAAGGTTCTAATTTGGATAATTTGTGCCAAGGTCAAGGAAACCAAGGTCGGAACTATGGAAACTACAATCAAGAGTGTCAATATGTCTGGGATGGGAACTACAATCGTGATAACAACTACAACTGGAACAACTATGGAAACATGAGCAATAGAGTTGGGCCTTATGTTCCTCCACAAAATTAGGAATCAGGCAATAGGGAAACTGGGGATAGTATGTCACAGATTGAGGATATGAGGTAGAAGATGATGAAGATGTTTGATTCGACTTATGAGAATATGAAGGAGATGTGAAATGACTTGTCTAGTATTGGTCAAAAAGTTGATGCCCATGCAATGTCGATCAAGCAACTTGAGCAACAGATGAATCAGTTGTCTACTACAGTTAACCCACGTCAGTCTGGCACCTTTCCTAGCAACACCATCCAAAATCAAAAGAAGGATGGGCATTGTATGGTAGTCACTACTCGAGGGGGTAAGCAGACCATTGCTCCACCTATACTGTCTAAGGTTAAAATATTGTATGAGAAATATGATGATGATATTGAGGTTACTGGAGAGTCCAAGAATGATATAGAGAAGGAAGCGGAGATAACCCAAAAAGTTGTCCCCATGCCTAGACGTCCACCTCAATTCCCACAGAGGTTGGTGAAGAAGAATGAAGAAGGGAAATACCGCAGGTTTATTAGTATGTTGAAACAGCTTTCCATCAATGTTCCATTGTTAGAAGCTTTGGAGCAAATGCCTGGGTATGCAAAGTTTATGAAAGATTTGGTAACTAAGAAGTGGGCCGTTAGTTTTGAAGATGATGATAGATTGAAACATTGTGGTGCTGTTGCTTCAAGGTCACTTGTGCAGAAGAAGGAGGATCTTGTTGCCCTCATTATTCCCTGTACCATCGGGTTGCTACATTTTTCGAAGGCGTTGTGTGATTTGGGTGCGAGTATCAATCTGATGCCCTTGTTGATTTATAAGAAGTTGGGTTTGGGAACTCCAAAACCGACTGCTATGCGACTACTCATGGCCGATAGAACTATGAAGAAGCCCATTGGTGTTCTCCAAGATGTGCTTGTGAAAGTGGAGTTATTTATTTTTCCGGCGGATTTTTGTGATACTTCACTATGAGGTTGATTTTGAGGTTCCCATCATTCTAGGGAGACCATTCCTTGCTACTGGGCACGCTTCGATCGATATGGAAAAGGGGCAGATGAAGTTCTGATTGAACAATAAAGAGGTAACTTTCAATATCTATAGGTCTATGAAGCAAGGTAGTGAGGTGAAGTTGGTATCAGTGGTGAATCATATGGTAGAGTGAGGTTCGGAGGTGTCTATTGAAGAGCGATTGGGTGTTTATGCCTTGGCAGTGGTTATGATAAATTTTGAGGGTGATGGTATTGAAGACTATGATGAATCGGTAGCCGCACTCGATAGGTTCAAATTTCATTCCAAACCAAAAAAGCTTGAGTTAGATATGAAGAATCGCGACTCTCCACCCACAAAACCATTTGTTCAAGAGGCTCCAAAATTGGAGCTTAAGGCTCTACCATCACATTTGATGTATGTATTCTTGGGGAGAGAAAGTACTTTACCAGTCATCATTGCGGCAAATTTGAATTCGGAGCAAGTTAAGGCTTTGGTTTCTGTGTTGAAGAAGTACAACAGGGCTATTGGGTGGACGATTGCAGACATTATTGGGATTCCTCCTGGCATTTGTTCTCATAAAATCCAACTCATGCCAGATCACAAGCCTAGTATTGAGCACCATAGGAGACTGAATCCTCCTGTGTAAGAGGTAGTTAAAAAGGAAATCATCAAGTGGTTGGATACTGGAGTTATTTATCCCATTGCCGATAGTATTTAGGTTTGTCTTGTTCAGTGTGTGCCCAAGAAAGGTCGGATTACTGTGGTACCTAATGCGAGAAAGGAGCTTGTTCCGATATGGCCTATGATTGGATGGAGAGTTTGCATGGACTATCGGTAATTGAAGGCTTAGACAAAAATGACCACTTCCGTATGTCGTTCATGGATCTGATGTTAGACTGCCTTGCTGGTAAGGGTTGGTATTGTTTTGTTGATGGTTATTCGGGCAACAATCAAATGTCTATATCTCCGGAAGACCAAGAGAAGACCACATTCACTTGCCCTTATGGGACTTTCGCCTTCAAACGGATGCCATTTGGGTTGTGTAATGCTCCAGTGACCTTCCAGCGTTGCATGATGTCGATATTCTCTAACATGGTGGAGGACACTATTGAAGTATTTATGGATGACTTCTCTATGGTAGGTGACTCATATGATGGTTGTTTGGATCATTTGGTCGAGGTACTGAAACGGTGTGAAGAGTGAAATCTTTTGCTCAATTGAGAAAAGTGCCACTTCATGGTGAAAGAGGGGATCGTACTAGGTCATCAGATTTCTCGGAAGGGTTTTGATATTGATAGCGCAAAAGTCGAGGTAATAGAAAAGCTTCCACCACCTATCTCTGTAAAAGGTATTAGAAGTTTTCTAGGGCATGCAAGTTTCTATAGGAGGTTTATCAAAGATTCCTCCAAAATTGCACACCCATTGTGCAAATTGCTCGAAAAGGAGTATAAGTTTGATTTTGGTGAACCTTCTCTGAGAGCATTTGGATAGTTGAACGAAAAGCTAGTTTCCGTACCTATCATTATTTCACATGATTGGGAGCAACCGTTTGAGGTAATATGTGATGCGAGTGGAGTGGCATTTTGTGTGGTATTGGGACAGAGGCGAGAAAAGACTCTTCATCCTATTTACTATGCCAGCAAAGCTCTAAATGTGGCTTAAAATTACTATACAGTGAATGAACAGGAACTCTTTGTTATTGTTTTCGCATTCGGGAAATTTCGATCCTACTTTGTTAATACTAAGGTCATAGTTTATACTGACCATTCTGCATGAGGTATTTATTAGCAAAGAAGGATGCAAAACCGAGGTTGATTAGATTGGTATTGTTGCTGCAAGAGTTTTATTTTGAGGTGAAAGACAGAAAGGGGACAGAAAATCAAGTTGCCGATCATTTGTCCAGATTAGAGGAGGAAGCTATGCTCAAGCTACGAGATGGGGTTGAAATTGATGATGCTTTTCCAGATGAACATGTATTGGCTGCTTCTCATGATCTGATACCTGGGTTCGCAGACTTTGCTAACTACTTGGCAAGTGATCTAGTTCCATCAGATTTGTATTTTTATTAAAGAAAGAAGTTTATGCATGATGTGAAGAAGTTCTTTTGGGATGAGCCTTATTTGTTCCATATTTGTGCTGATGGGATTATTTGTCGTTGTGTGCCCGAGGTTGAGATATTGAGTATACTAGAAGCGTGTCATTCATCGCCTGTTGGTAGGCATCATAGTGGTATTCGAACTGCATATAAAATCTTGCAGTGTGGGATTTATTGGCCTACAATCCACCAGGATACTCATGATTTCGCCAAGTCTTGTGATCGTTACCAAAGAGAAGGAGGGATTTCAAAGAAGCAAGAGCTACCTATGAATCTGATTTTTGGTGATTGAGTTTTTTGATGTTTGGGGCATTGATTTTATGGGTCCATTTGTGAGTTCATATGGGATGAATTATATTCTTGTTGCAGTTGATTATGTGTCGAAATGGGTGGAAGCAATTGCGCTTTCAAACAATGAAGGTAAAAGTGTCACCGAATTTCTAAAAAATAATATCTTCTCAAGATTTGGTACACCTACGGCGATTATCAGCGATGGAGGTTCCCACTTTTGCAATAAGTTGTTCAAGGCCTTGTTAGAGAAATATGGAGTCCGTCACAATGTAGCCACTCCTTACCATCCGTAGTCTAGTGGAAAAGTTGAAGTGTCCAATAGAGAAATCAAGCAAATCCTTGCTAAGACTGTGAATGCTAATAGAACCGATTAGTTTAGGAGGGTTGATGATGCTCTATGGGCCTACCGCACCTCATTCAAGACTCCCATGGGTATGTCCCCCTACCAACTTGTATATGGGAAGTCTTGCCATTTGCCGGTAGAGCTAGAGCATAAGGCTATGTGGGCACTAAAGAAGTTGAATTTGGATTGGGGAGCCGCATCGAGTCAGAGAGTAAGTGACATGAATGAGCTTGATGACTTTCGCCTAAGAGCTTATGAATGTTCAGCCTTGTACAAAGAGAAGATGAAGAAGTATCATGATCAGAAGATCGAAAAACGTGAATTTGTTGTGGGTGATCTGGTGCTTCTATTCAACTCTAGGTTGTGCTTATTTCCTGGCAAGCTCAAGTCCAAGTGGACCAGACCATTCATAGTCACTCAAGTGTTCCCACATGGAGCGGCCGAGCTCGAGAACAATTAGGGAACAAGGTTCAAGGTAAATGGGAAAAGGATCAAGGTTTACATGAGCAAAGAGGAGAATGTGCAAGAGGTGGTCGAGGCCTACTATCTTGATGAAGTCTGAGTAATCAAGAGGCATGCGTCGTGCCGCGATGTTAAATCAAACGATGCTTGGGTGGCAACCCAAGATGTACAATCTACCCAACTATAGGTTTTCTTTTCGATTTAGGAGTTTTCTTTGTTGAGTTTATTTTCTATAATTCTTACACTGGTATTTTATTTTTGTTTTAGTGTTGGCCGGATATAGCATAGGGTCCGTGCCTAAAAAGTGTCCAGAAAATGTAAAAACAAAGGCCTAACGGATGCTACATGTGCAGGGATAAAAAGCAAAATCTGCAGAGAAAGGTCTGTGCAGAGGTCTACAGACCCCCTTGACGGTCCCTGGGTCCATCCACGGACCGTGAATGGTGTTCACAGATCCCCAGGTAAGTCCTCGAAATTTTCTAAGTGTTGAGTGACCTACAGACCCCATCTATGGTCCGTAGGTTGACCCACAGCCTGTAGACGGGGTTTTGTGGGTACAAACCTAGGGTGCAGTCGACACGTCCCAGACCCTTTTTAATAAAACTCTTCATTTTTTAAATTCATTCCCCACTTCCCATATTCCCTCCTAACAATTTCTAACCCCTCCAAATCCCAAAACTTCCTCATCAATTCCCCTTATCACTCCTATTTTCCATAATCATTTTCCCCCTCTCCCAAATTTCCACTCTCATTCTCCCTTCCCAAGAAGAGTTCAAGGCCTGGGTTTGGTGTCACAAAGGTCTAAGGAGTTTTAGCATCACACAATCACCACTTCCATTACTTTTAAGGTAAACGATTTCAACTTAACTCTGAATTTCGGTATTCATTGTTCAATATATGAAGTCATGAAGTGGATCTTGACCTTGGGTTGTTTTTGTATGAAAATGCATGATAAACTATATTTAGAAACACCCTTGGGATGATAGAATGTGACTCTGTTATCCTTTTAATCAAATAACTTTGGGTAAATAGTCTAAATGGAAGTTTCGATTTAGGGTTCCTAGGTTTGTATGCAATAAATGTTAAAGAATGAGTAATCAGAACCCTAGTGATGACAAACTACCATAAATTGTGTTGAAATGCATGATTAGACTTAGGTTGATTGTTTGAATGGTTGAAAAATGGTTTACATATGAAGAATATCTGATACTTGGCACAGACCTGACCCACGAGACCCTGCCTACGGACTGTAGGTCTGGTCCATGGGTCTGTTGTACATGGAAAACCCTCTAAGTGAGGAACCACGGAGGTGGATTATGGTTCGTAAGTCAACTTACAGACCTTTCTGCACATCCGTGGTTCCCATCAAAGCCCAACTTTTTGGGACCTCTGACCTACAGAGGGGACCCATGGACCATAGGTCAACCTACAGACTGTTGGTGGCCACTAAAGCTACTATCTGAAATATTTTTCGTTTTCTGTTTTGGTTCGTTCTTTGTTCTATAATTTTCGAGTGTGTCCTTGGACTATATTGGTACTAACTAAGCCTCCACAGGTACCATGGCTCCTAAAAAAACTCTGACGTACGTACCAAAGGGCAAGTCAAAGTTGGTGGCACCAACATTGCGGCTAATTGATGAAGATACTGATGCTGAGAAGGATGCCGCATAAGTCCCACCTGCCACATCACATCCCCCACATCTCCTCGCACTACCCGGAACCAATCTCGGCAGGTGATTCGCGACGTGGTCACTGCCTCCCAGTCTGATGAGGAGGATACACTGATAGATTCACGGGCTGGTTTTACTTCATGCTCTAAGTTCGCCTCGGTTTCTGATTTTGTTTCCATCTTCGATTTCTGCTCTAGTTCACATGGTAGGACTGCCTCGTGTGAGGAGGCTACTAGTGCGGGGGATATCCTAGTGACACCAATCACCGAGCCTGCTGCAGTTGTTGAGGAGCCAAACTGGTGGTGTATAAGTGGCTAATGGAAAATATACAGGGATGCCCGAATGATAAATGAGAAAGAGAGGATGGTTCGATTGATTACCGAGGAGCACCGGGCACTCACAGTCAGCCTTTATACTATTCCTGACATCCATGCACTATTCCAGAGGCACCAGTGCGAGTGGATGGCTCGTAGCCCAGGGTCCTATAGTGAGGAGATCGTGTGGGAGTTCTATGCTTCCTGTACAGCCACCCTCCGAGGTTCGATTGACAGACGGGCTAAGCCCGCCGCCCAGCCTCCACTCAAGGCTACACTAGTTCGTGGAGTCTCAGTTGATATATCGGAGGCTACTATCCACACATTATTGTACTGCCCGGGCCACACTCTAGCGATCAACACGGGCGAATTTGATTATCGTCGGGACATAGTGAGGAGCGGGGCATTCCAGAGGAATGTAGAGCAGAGAGAGAGTTTATTGCGCTGGTTGGCCCATCATATTGTTATAGACGGTGAGCTCGCCGAGTGGGTCAGCACACTAGGCTTGAGCATCAAGAAGGCCACCCTCACATTTGTAGCCAAATTCTTCTAGCTGTTGGTACCGAACTAGGTGTCTCCCATGCAGTCTGATAATGTTCTCACTTGGGACTGCGCAGTCATGGTGGCATCCCTTGTTGTTGGGTTTGAGATGGATTTTGTTCACATGATTATTGCGGAGATTCACGAGTGGGCCTTCAAGGCCACCACCACTTACCCCTTTCCATGCCTCATCTTTCAGTTGTGCGAGGATTCTAGACTGTCGGTCTGGCATTGTGATAGGTTGATCTAGACGACCAAGAGGGTGATGAGCCTGCCCCTCCAGCCCCCACTGAGGATGCTCCGGCCTCCCATTCTCCGCCCGCTTATCAGGCCCCTAGCTCCTCTAGAGCCACCCCCTCTTTAGGGTCTGTTGTCGTGCCCTTGGCTCGAGTCCAGAAGTTGGAGGCCCATATGGCCTCATTACTATAGCTTATTAGGCCTTGGATACAACGTGCGATTGATGAATCTACGACGAAGGTGGATGGAGGTAGTAATACTAAAAAATTTCCACTCAAAATTATTTTCTCATTTTTTTTTTCAAAACTTATTTGATTAATCATCAAACTCTAACCAAATCAACTTCTCTTTACTTTATATACAAAAGGAATGTTGGAGAAAATATAACAAAGTAAATCTATACATAATTAAACAAAAAGGCCACTAATATTGTCACAAGATTGTCTTACCAAATCTAAAAAGGACTCTCATTTAATATTTTACTTAATAAAGTTGTATACCATATTCCAAATAAACCTGATTTATTAAGTTGTATTTGGATGGTTTTACCTGGTTAGGTTTCAAAAAAAGGAACGCATCCCACTAAGCGTGACGTAGACTATCTAACCCAGCTATCAGTAAACTTGGGAATTTACAATTACTATTTTTCTATATTATATTTCTTTTCCAATTCGGGACACTTACATACCAAAACTTTTAGCAGATTTTTGATCAAACCTCCCAAGAGAATTTGATTCTCTTTCCTATTCAAATTGGGAATACTAATTATAATTTAAATAGGCAACTTGTATTACCGAAGGTATAAAATTCCTCCAAAACACCTATATATACGTACTCATTCTTCTCAGGACTCTACATCGAATTAAGCTATGGCAGAAGAAGATCAAAGCAAGAAGAAAACAAACAATCCCAAGTCTTACCAGGAGATGAAAGAATGCATAAAGAGAAAATCAATGGAGCTTGCAACTCTCTGCGATATATAGGTTTGTACTATTATTACTGGTCCTAATGGGGAACTCCAAACTTGGCCTGACAATTTGGATGCTTGTAAAGAAGTTCTTGGTCTCTACTCTCAAAATATGAAACCTGAAAAGAAGCACAAGGAATCATCAACGCCAGTACTAGAACCAGAAGAAGAACAAGGAAAGAACGATCTCATAACGCTAGTTGAATCAAAGATTGTTGTTGTCAACAAAAGAATTCGTTTCTTGGAGAACAAGAATGTTGTTGTTGCTGATAAGTGGAAAAGAAAGAGAATTGAGTGATTTATTTGTATGGGCTTTTCCTTTTCGGTATATTTTCTAAATGTTTTAAAGATTGGGATCGTCTATTTTTTTTTCTTATTTGATCGAGGATTTACAGCAGTTGAATGATTTATCTTTGATCTGCAAATCCTTTTTTCCTCTGTTGTGTTTGTTTTATCAACAGTTGATCCAATATGAATACAACCCATATTTTATTCTTTTATTCTTAAGTATGTATTGAATTGAATGGTGGATTAATCCCTCTAGTAAAATGGAAAACCCATATGATTTTAACTAAAATGCAATACTTCCATGAAAAATTAATGTTAGATCGATATTAGGTAGGGTTGGGTTAGGGTTTGCTAAGCCTGGGTACCATGTACCATAAGACAATAACTTCATAAAAAGTTAAAAATTAACAAGAATGTTTATATTGCACTAAGAGGAAACAAGGAATGAGCAGAAAGGAGCTCCTCCATCAATGCTTACAATACATGGTTCATGAAGATGATATTAGAGGGAAATCAGAAACTAAAAAATGTTACAAAGGAAAACTGATCAGGAATTTAATCATTCCGAATATATGAAGACATGAGGTATCATGCTAGATTTAACCACCTCAGGTGAGTCAACTGCGACAAATGATTTTCTTTAGCATTGACCACCAGGTTCAAATAAAAGCTTAACAAATCTTGATGTAAAAGACACATGTTGTAACAAGAACTACAATCAATTTAGACAGAAGGAGAAAAAACCCATTGGAGGTGAGCACATGGGAAGCAAGACCTCTTCTTGATATCGCACAATGGAAATCGTGAACTTTTGTCACTCCATGGCAAAGTCAAGTGAGGGACAGTCACTAAGACATGGTTTCGATGGCAAACTCCATGGTTGTTGATGTTGTTCCTGATACAATGCTCGTAATCTTCCTCTTTCTCTTTCTAGAACTTCATGTTCCACTGCATATAAATTTATTAGTTGCAGATTTTGATGAAACAAATGAAAATAAACTACTAGTTGTATATACGTTCAACTTCTCCACCACCTATCCGACAAAACAGAACAGTTCCCATATTCAAAATAGTTAAATTCAACTAAGGAAATTTACTCTAGGTCTTTGAATCAAGGAAAGAAAGTGGGACTTGGGAAATAGATCAATTATTTAGCAATTTTGTTGTTGCAAATTCGACCACATTGTTTCTCTTTCTTTATTTACCTAAGTAACTTTCCATTTTACCAAAAAAGTGTTAAAGAGATATGTGATAAAAATCAGCTAAACAACAATATCATGCTCCACAAAAGTCACCCAATCATTCATATTAATCTGTATGTATGCTACCATTGCTCGAGAGGTAAATAAGAATAGCTTCCATCCCTTGAGTTAATTTTGAAATGTAAGCAAATTTGAAGGCTTAAAGCAGAAAATATGGACCTGTTCACATTAAGGTCATCCAGATGCAACGGAAAAGAGTACTACTATGAGCTATTCTCTTCCTACAACATGACTCAAACATAAAAGATTAGGTTAAAAGCAACTTGCTTTTATAAATCAGTTAAAAGTATTCTTCTCAGGCTGGAAGCAGTTAGTTTGGTAAAGAAAATTTATATCGGGGATACTAGGAAGGGAGCAACAAAAGATTGGAAATTATCTGGGCTGCAGATGCCCTTATTGATATCTTCCACCTGGGGCACAAAGTTAAGCTCTTTCCCCCAATTTTAGCTGTGAGAATGTGCACACAAACAACTGAATATATTACAAGAACAACAAAATAAATTAGCCTTCGCAACGTTATTTATTTTCCATGGGCATTTTGAAAAACTCCATCTTCGTCAATTTGAACAATCACAAGGCTAGAAATTGTGACCGCAATATCTCATACATTAGTCTCGCTAGGTTTGATCAATTTCTCCTACCTAAGACAAATAAGCTCCAATTAATCACTCGAAAATAGGAACGCGACAAAAAAATAATTAAACAATAATCCAAATTTGTATTCCTCTACTTTTGCTCATAATTTCATACCAATCAAACAAACAACTTCAAATCAAATTACCAGAAACAAAAAAGAAGAAGGTAATTAACGAAACTAGAAAGATATTTTAATTTTTTCGATGAAAAAATGCTCACCTTGATTGATAATGAAAATATTGCAATGTGATTTCTGAGATTCAATCAAATTACAAAGCTCAGATTTCTTCGCTTCTAAGATATATATCGATATTCTATATATCCTGTTGGAATCTTCTTTTTATTCTTCTTGACAAATCTTCTTCTTAGAACTCTTTAAAGGATGAAATATAGACATGAACGAAACAACTCAAGGATCTCAATAACCTCATAGAACTCAGTAGTCAGAATTCAAAGATGCTACTCATCTCAAGAATGTTCGACTCATAGGGTTCATACGAAATTATGAACATGAACGACCCAAATCTAGGACCTTTATGAATAGCATGTAGTAATTTCATAATTAAGAATATAGTTTCAAAAAGAATTGGAACTCAAGGACTCAAAACTCAACAATACTACTCATCTCAAAAATGTTCGACTCATAGGGTTCATACAGAATTTTGGACATGAACATCTCCACTCAAGGATTAAGATAACAATATAGAGATAGATGAATATACTCTTCTCATCCTCATCTTTACTCTCTCAAGACTTAGTCAAAACTATTGTGGATTACAAACATATTCTCAATTTGACTCGAAAGACCTCTTGAACTTTCCTCCTAACTTTAATTCAACTTGTAATGTAATTTAAGACATGTTAATTGCATATTAAATATCTCTCAAGGATTAATGAAGACTTTAAGAGTTAATATCAAGAAGAGAGCGAAGACATGATTCAAAGGAACATGTATGGTACGAAGAACATAGAAGAAAAAGGCCTGACGCCACTAGCGCATCAGTAACGTGCCGCGCCAACCCCATACTTAGTGGGGCTGCTTTGGCGCACTGCAGGCGCAGGGTGCCAGCCCTTCTAGCGCTATGGTGGCGCACCGCCCCACCCCCAAAATCAGAAAACCTGACTAATTTTATTGCTCAATTTCAAGTCCTAACTCATCAAGAATAGAATGATTTCTTCCACACTCTCTTTGATTCATAAACCCAACACAAAATTAATGAAATCTCATTCAAATTCTATCAAGAAACACCACTCATTTGCAAAAGCCTCACCTCAGGAACTCTAAAACCTCCATTGTAAAAGAATGGGGTTAACACTCAAGAAGTCTTCAAGAATGTTTACATAAAATGATTTCATAAATGAATTAATGAAAGAATCACGTGTTTGGCATGAGAATAAAAAAATCCAACACTATGGGAAACATCACATACCTGGAAAAAATGACCGTTCTTGGAGAAATCCACAAGCCTTGAAGAACGCTTGAACTTAGCCCTTTTTCTCCTCTTTAAACCTCGCTTTAAAGCCCCAAGTGTTTTGGAATGTGAAAAGTAATCTTAGAGTCTGATTATACCCTTAACTGGGTGAGGAAAAACTTGGGTAGGTCTATTGGGGTAAGAAAAAGACCAAAATACCCTTTCCTAAAATGACATAAATGCCTTAACTAGAGAGGCTACACTCAAACGGGTATAAATCCTTCATCCAAGCTCGGTATTGAGAACACTTGGTGGCGTTGGAAGGAGGACTCAAAGACCTTCAATTTGATAGTTCATGGGCAACCTAATTCTTTATGTGCTAAAATATATGGTTGTTTGAAGTTGACCCAAAACTTAATAGAACTGATGGGTTACATGAATGATTTTCTCTTTATTTCTTTTTTGAAACTCAAGGTGTTACATCTAGTGATCCTTAACACCTAAGAAAATTTAAATCACTCAGTAAAATCATATTCAGAAATGAAGCATGGTTCGAGTCTTAACTTAAATTTTTTTGGAGTGTTACAATATCTCCCCCTTGGGATCATTTGTCCTCGAATGATAGCTGAACTGGGAATGGAAATGGGTTTACTCTTACTACCTCTTCTGAATTCTGAACTTGCCTACTTACATAGTTTGAACTGATTCATATCAAGATTTGGGACACTCTATAGCACATAAGTCACGAACGATGTTGTTTTGAACCAACTCACTCTCTACCTAAAGTTATCTTGTCTGAAACAAACGAGGTATGGGCATGAAGTAAGGGTAGGAATACAATGTCTTGGGTAATATGACTGGTAGATGTTAAGCTTAGCAATACTTCTCAACTATGCCCTTCTTTTCTTATTACTAAACCTCATTAGTTGCAACTCATAGCTCCCCCAAAGTTACATGACTACTCTTACCAAAATATAAGCCTAACGGTATGTTATTACTATATGCAAGCCTAACCCAATATCACAAGGTTTAGGTCCTACACCTCTATAGGAAATCTCATCCCAAGAATATTACTCATTACCACCACATTCGACCAACCTTGGCTTATATCAAGAACCACCGAATGCATCACACATTTGCCCACATACTAACAATGCCACATTCAAGCTTAGTACATTAACCAATCCCTAGACTCCTACTAACCAACTTCCTAGGAATTCCTCATCCTCTCGTCATCCCTACCATACCAACTGAAATTTCACGCATTACTACCCGGAACTGACTAATTTCTCTCGTTTAACTATTACTCATAGTAAAATTCCACTTTATTCCTCCTACACATTTTAACCTTAGATGCGATAAGAATACCATCACTACCACAATGAGAAACATCAATAAGATATTGGAAATACTGAACTTTAAGTAACACACAAGATTATGAATGGAGTGATATATCTCTATAACTCTTTCTAAACACATCACTATCTGATTCTCCACACTTGACTTGGTTTCTCATCTTATCATCTCTCCCTTAAGTCAAAAGCTGACACTTTAAAACTATGGATTTATTCCATCCTCTCTAAACTGGTCTCCATTTGATTTACTCTAATACTGAGGAAATGCTTCTCTCATTACTACTAAACTCTCCACATGTAGGAACTAAGATTCCTTCTAAGGATTCTGTAACATCCCACCTTAGAAAGAGTTAAATTTACAAAGCGCTAAATTGGAAATAGCTAAATTGAGAATTTTGCAAGTTACGCTTAAATTGTGAGATTTAGGTCAGTTTCAAACGACCATAACTTTCAGAACAAGATGAGTTAGGTGACTCATAAGATATATAATGAAAGGTCTTGGAATCCTTTTTCCAACGCCACCGAGTTTGCTAAGTTTAGAGTTTGGATGAGGGATATATGGCTGTTTGAAGTCAGCCTGTCCAGTTAAGGAAAGTTACCTGAATTAGTTAGGGGTATTTTGGTCTTTTCCTTACCCCATCAACTTAAAACGTGTTTAGTGTTATTTTAGGGGTCAAAACTGATTTGGATCAGTTTTCACAATCCTAAATTACGCTTAGGGTCTGTTTGGAAAGCCACCTGGTAATTGGATTTGTGTAATTAATAACGTAGTAATTGCCAGCCTAGTAATTACACAATCTAGTAATTACACTGACCTGTTTATTTGCCACAGTGTAATTACAGTGTAATTACACATGTCCTGTTTGAATGCCAAAGTGTAATTACACATGTTGTGTTTTGATGCAAAATCGCAATCATAAAATTATATTATATTTTAAAAATAAAAATTAATTATTTAAAATTTATACTAGACAAATAAGAAACATTATAAAAGATATTAAATTACATATTTAAGATATATATTCTTTTTTGAAAATATATTAATTAATAAACATATGTTCTTAACTAATATTAAGAAAAAAATATTCATTTATAATTTTTCAAATTAATATATTTCAATTGAATTGATCATAAAAACTAAAAGTATGAAGTTTCTACGAACATTGTGAAATGCATGTTTCATAAAAAGATTAATATATAAATAAAATGTCATAAATTATTAAATATTCGACAAAAAGATAATATATCAAGTCTATTTAAAAATGACTTGCAATGTGAATTCAATATTACTAAAAAAAATGAAACATAAAATATAACATAAGTTATAAATTCAAAACAAAAAATTTAACATAACACTCTTGTAGCAGATTTCAACATAGCATACATAAATATGATTATTTAAAAAATAAACGTAAGTCTATAACCTTACTTAACAATAAATTCTATTTTAATTTAAAAATTAGCATACTAATAAAATTATGCTAATGAGAAAATAAGCAGGGAGTATAGAAATAGATAATACGAAAAAATTATAGAATCACGTGAAGTAAGGTTGAGAACGAGAAGATTTGAAATATAATAATATAAAATATAAAATAAACTTTTAGAAAATTTTAGAATAATAAAAATATAAATAGAAGTAAAAATAATTAAAAAACAAAAAAAATAAAAATAAATTTTTTTTTAAAAAAAAATTAAAAGTAATCCGTTGGTAATTACACCCATGTAATTACCAGGAATTCACAGTCTTTGCCTGTGAATTGTAGAGTGTAATTACCCCTGCCATTTACACCAATTACCTGATGACCAAGTAATTACATGTTCAACCAAACAGGACAGGCAGTGTAAATGCACCCAATTACACCAAATCCAATTATCAGGGTGTCCTTCCAAACATGCCCTCAGGGTTTTAGGGGAGAGTTCAAGAAGAGAAAAGAAGAGAAAAGAGGGAAGGTTCAAGGCGTTCATCAAGTTTTCTTGCAAATCGAGGATTGTTTCGTCAAGGGTTTGATCCCTAATAGGTATGTGAGTTCTCATAGTACAGGGTTCGTTCACCTGCACGCCAATCATTTGATTTTAATTCAAATTCCTTCTCAAAGATGAAGGATTTGAATTATTGATGAGTTTTGTTGAAGTTAATTCGTTAATCTTGATTGTTGAGGCTTTGATGAATTCTTGAGATGAATGTTAGTAATTTGTGGGTCGTTTTGAGTAGCTTTTTGTGTAATTATGTTGGGTATTCAAATCTAAGTGAGTTGGAAAGAAACCATTCGATTCTAGGCAAATTAGGGTCAGAAAACGAGAAAGAAAATTTGTCGGGACAAATTTGGGTAAGGACTGGCGCGCCGCGCGAGCATTGCGCCACAAATAAGTTTCTGCAGTTTAGGGGTTGGCGCCCCGCGCCACTCAGTGTGCCACGGTTACCTGCCCCCACCCCTTTTTACGTCGTTTGGCCCGTTTGAGTTCTATTGAAGGATACCTTCATTCCGTTCTGATTCTAGCTACTCTAAACTACATCCAAACATCGAGATATCAGTCATAACATGAATCATAACCTTGAATTCATAATTCCAATTCAAGGTAGAGTTAAAAGTTGAGTCTTGAGAGTTCTTTCGAGTTATTTTGAGAAGTCTTTTACAATATTTTAAAAATTGTTTAAAGGCTTAAGTTACCTCTTTGGCCAGTAGAATATTTATTTCTAAATATTCTGAGTTTAAGTATTTGAGACTTTTGAGTTAAGGCTTTCCTTTGAGTTCTTTTAATGATGAGTAAGTCTTTCGCTGAGAGTTAAGCCAGGCTAACGGTTCTCTTGGGGCAGCAAGTTATGGTTCTTGAGTGTCAGTCGCATCCAGGGTGTAGGCACGGGACGTGACAAACCTGGTATCAGAGCACAAAGTTCAAGAGTTCTAGGGTTTCTATGAAGCCGTGTCTGTAGAGTCCTAGTTGATCTACTTTCCACTATGTTTTCCATATTCCGGTACGTTTTCACAGATTTTAGTTTTGTTAATAAATTTTTGTTCTTTACTGGTTCATTTAAACTTTGGTAACTTCGTGTTTCTTCAAAGTTTTTTGTAATCAGTAGTAATGTTTTAAACATACATTGTATAACATTTTTCCATTTTGGGCGATCAACTGGTTTCCGCCAATCCTTATTTAGTCCTGCTAATGTCACAATCCCTCAGGTATGGGCTTAGTGTATGATAAAAGCCTATGTATGGGGGAGGAAAATAATGCATGGATCTAATGTTGTTTTGCAGTTATAATATAAAATAAGTGGTTTGGAACATACATTGAGCTCGTTAACATCATTTTTGCTTGGGAAAGAAAGAATGGAGTTAGGTAAGACTTAATAGTGATGACATGGTGAAATTAGTCTATGAATTTGAGCTGAATAATTCAATTAATTTCTCATTTAATGATATGAGCTAGGAATAGTCTAATTAGTAGCAACATTTGGTGTCTTATTGGTAGGGGTCATGGAATTCGAGAGAATCCAAGAGATATATGTTAGATAGTTCAGGAGGGTATCGAAAGTAGCCTAGACCAAAAGTTATACATATATGAATTGATTTGGTTGTGATTAATATTTCCCTATTGTGTCAAAATTCTATCGTAATGCACACAACCCTCGTAGTTTCTAAACTTGGTAGAACGTCATTGTGTTGACCCTTGCTTTTGATAATTGATATTGATAATTTCTAGTGTGTGTGTGTATATATATATATAGGATTAAGTCGTATGTGTCCCCTTAAAGTTATCCGCATATTTCATTTAGACACCTCAATTTATCCTTTTACCTATTGAACAGTTATATCTTAACAAATTTATACCTATTTGACACAAAATGTTAATCAATAAAAGAATAAATATGCGTGCATCTCAAACGCATAAACATAGAAAATGGACCAATGTAATTGTGACATGTGGCGATTGAATTAACTTTTTTAAAACTCTATTCAAATAATCCGAAAGGATTTTTTTTTAAAAAACAAAAAATATTATTAAATTAACCCACCCCCTCCCCCACCCCTGCCCCACCATTCTTCTTCTTCTTTTCCAGCGAAATAATTTCCCTTTTCATTGCGCCTCACTGGCAATTAAATTACCATTGCCTCTCCCCTCCTTTTTCTTCTTTGTTGGACCTTGCTTCCCTTTTAACTGAATTTCTAACGTTGAAGTGCGGTATCGCCTCCAGCCTTCCACCTCTTTCTTGAATCTTATCCCTTTTACGCACGATATTGATAACAAATTTCATGAAATAAGAAATCAAGATTAATCGTTGGGCGTCGATAATATACCATTGATGCTTATTTAAGCTAACCCCCTCATTCACCTTTCATTTTAATAGCGTTAAAACGTTCCGCCCATTATCCTCATCTTTTCTCCTCTAGTAATAATTTATCACAATTATATGGAAAAAAAAGGAACTTTTATCAGGAAAAAATAATGAATTCCTCACTAGAATATTCTTTTCAACAGGAATAATGGAGCTTCGCCAAAAGATGGAGAGAAGACTTCATTCCTTTTTTTAATTAATTAATTATTATTATTATTATTAATATTATTATTTACTTATTAGGTTTGTAAGTCGAAAAGCAAAAGAAATATATAATTTTTAATTGCTTGACGCGCTTAAAGGAGGGTGAAATACACCCTTTTTGCCATGTTAGCATTTTGTGTTTAATATGAATAATTTTTTAACAGAAAAAGTGTTTAATAGGCACGAGGCTAAATTAAGGTGTTTAAGTGAAATATGCAGATAACGTTAAGGGGCTCCATATGACTTAAGCTTATATATATATATATATCGTGTGTTGATAGTACAATTTTCTAGTTTGTTTTGGGTTGAGAAATTAACTAGAGAGTTATCCCAACAGTCAGTGCTTATGGTTTGATCCCGAACTTTAAAGTTGGATATTATTTTGTATACTACAGTCTATGCTATGAAAATGGGACATAGTTGAGTGATTATCACTTTTCATAATAATAATCCTTCTGATAGTTCCAACCTTTATTTCCCTAATCATTGGTCTGTAAAACCCCTAGTTATTCAAATACATAGCCTCTTCTTCAGTTTTATATTCCATCTGACCATGTCATCCAGTGGCTTGATGTGCTCCCACTGCATTCAGTTTCTCCATTCCACCAGTCAAAACATGTTTTGTCATCAAGTCCATTTGTGTTAAGATATGGTTCATATCTTGAACTCATTGTTCTTTTAGTTTACGCTGCTCAACATATAAACAAACTACATATTTTTTCTCAAAGACTTCAGATTTTTGTGTATGCAAGCCCTGTTAGTTTTTTCTTACCCTATCTAGTGTAGTTGTTGCATCAATATATGTCTGCGTCATAAGAAACCCTCCAAGATTGTGCCAACTATGGGCTTGGTCATACAATTCTAAGACATGTAGAAAATCTCCATCAAATGATCATCAGATAGCTTATGCTATGGGCACTGCTTCACCTTTTTATTAAATCTCAATCATGCCTCACATAATACCTTACTAGGTCGTTGCCTTAAATAGCTTATATCATCCCTCAGTTGCAACATAATTTAGCGTGGGAAGAAGCTCTCCAAAAACGTGTCCTTTATCTATCCCTAGTTGGTTATAGAATCATGTGGTAAAGCATTCAACCACATTGTTGCTTTTCTAGAATGTGATAATGGAAACAACCTCAGAAGAACGCCAGTTCTAACCTTGGGTATCTCGAAAGACATACAAGTACCCATAAAGTTCATCAAATGCAGGTTTAGATCGTATAAATAAGTTGTCACGCCCAGAACCTACACCTTGGACGTGGCTGGCACTCGAGTACCATCGTTGGTCCCCAAGCGAACCCTTGGCCTGACTCATTACTCAGTGAAAGACTTACTCAATCAAAATATGAACTTTAATGTAAATATTAACTCATAAAGTGTCAACTATAACTCAACTTTGTATAAGTTTAATGAAATATTCAAATAGCCATAAGAAGGCAACTCCAGTATGAAACAATAACAAGAAATGGGAAAAGACTCATTAACTACTACTGTCTATGAAACCTCTAATAACTATGAGAGATATCGGGACTGGACCCACAACATCTTCACAAAATTGGAATAAAATATTTGTGGAACCCTCTGGAAGCAAGGAGGCTCACCAAACTAGATGGAACACAATTGATATCAACGGAGTGCTTGTTGATGACCCTGAACACATGTATCTGCATCATAAAATGATGCAGGTCGAATGACATTAGTACATTGAATGTACAAGTATGTAAGGGGAAAGAGGAAGCATAAGCAACTGAACTGATACTATGAGAATTCCTACTCACCTCATCTCAACACAACTCAATTTGAAAACAACAATAAGAGATGCAATATTTAGAACATTATCAAGTAGGAGATATACTCAATGATGTATAAAAATACAATAAAAAGAATATTTACTCTTAATTGGGAGATTCTCTAACCGACAACCATCATTATGAGCAACGTGATGATACAACATCTCGCCCACGCTGCCAAAACTGTCCTATACCTTGTTGGGGTATAAGACATCTCAACTAATTGGATCCACTAAACTATGCTAAAAAGCAATCAGGAATTATCTAAAAAAGTATGATCCTTTACCCATGTTGGCATACATAGTTATGAGGATTTTGAGTTGTTTGAACTTATCCCCATATCAGTGTTCAATACTACTACCAATAATATATATAACTCATGCTCATATGTTAGAAACATAACTCTTTCTGAATTAGAGATAATTACTCAAACTATCCTCCTAGAAGAGGTAATTGCTCTGAAATATCTTTTGAACTGATAAACTCTTTTCAAAAATAAAGTTTCTCTTTTCTCAGTGTATAAAATGATACATTTGGGAATACTTAGTTCCCTTAAACATTTAATCAAAATCGCCTCTTTAAAACTTTTCCTCAAAACATAGTTTAAATCATAATAATCGACTTTCAAAGGCTCTCAAGACTTATAACTCAACATATCGTTCATTTTAAGGATGAAAATTTCATTTCAGAGGCTAAAATATAGACTTACCATCATTGTTTTCTCCTTTTGTTTGATATTAACAATATTTTAAGTAAGTCTTACCAGTAATTAATCTTAATTTATACAGTGATAGTCTCTCACAAGAGGTCTTTGAAGCATAGATGTAAGTATGATACGATTATATGTTGTACTTCAAAAGAAAGCTTTGGAAAACAACATATTTGAGGATCTCCAATTTTGGGTGGCCCTGGTTGGGGTTGGGGATTGTTGACGATCTGGAATGATTTGTTTGTAATCCAACATAATAACTAGGTTGTATATGGCATGAAATTATTCTGATTAATTTGTGATGAATTGAATTCCTTTTTCCCCTTGTAGCTTTAAAAATAATATGACGTGATTTATGAATAATCAAACAAAATAAGCACGTTGAATATAATATGAAGTTATATGATTCTGTCTTGACTTACATATCAAAATTCATTAGTTTTGATGTGATGACTTGAAAAAATATTCATTCAATTAACTCAAAATTATTTTCTCAAATAATTTTTTTAATCGTCACATTTTTATTCAACTTCTGTTTACTTTATATACCATAGAAAAGTGCGAGAAAATATAGGAAAGTAAATACATACCTAATCAAAGAAAAATATCGCTATTTTCACAAGTTTTCTTACCATATCCAAAAGGGACTCTTTTTCAATACTTTACTTAATAGAGTTGTTTTTCATATCCCAAATTAACCTTATTACTTAATTAATTGGGTCAATTTGAGATACAGTAGATAACTTTGTTAAGTAAAATATTGAAAAAAGCCTTTTTTAGATACGATAAGATAACTTTGTGAAAATATTATTGACTTTCCTATACTTTCTTGCACATTATTCTTGTATATAAAGTGAAGAAAAAATGATTTGGTTAAAGTTTAGTGAGTGATCAAATTAATTTAATTTGGTTTACGCTGAAATGGAACGTGAGTCGATAGAAAAAAAAAACATTCAAAAATCCAACTAGGTTTAGAGAAAAAAACTTAGACTATGTAACCTAATACATTTATTACTCAATCTCGTAAGTTTCAATATATGGAGTATTTCTTTTCCAATTTGGGAGGCTTCGCATACGAAAACTTTCGCAGATTTTTTACCGACCTCCAAGAGATTTTAATTCTATTCCTACTAGTACAAATTAGGAAATAGTAATTGTTACTTAACTAGACACCTTCTATTACCAAAAGCACAAAATTTCCCTTAAAAACCTACATATACATATTCCTTTTGTTTTTCTTATTTGTTTGTAGCATTGCCATTTTTTTCTTATCAATATGATGAAAAAACTGTATTGTAAAATGTTAGTCAAAGTTTTTATAGTTTGACTCTAAAAATGGAAAGTATGACAATTACTAATGGACAGATATAGTTATACTAAAAATTTTCCATTCAAAATTATTTTCTCATTTAATTTTCAAAAATAATTTGATTAATCATCAAACTTTAACCAAATCAACTTCTCTTTACTTTATATATCAAAGGGATGTGGAAGAAAATATAAGATAGTAAATCCATGCATAATTAAACAAAAAGACCACTAATATTTTCACAAGATTGCCTTACCAAATCTAAAAAGGACTCTCATTTAATATTTTACTTAATAAAGTTGTATACCATATTCCAAAATAAACCCGACTTATTAAGTTGTATTTGGATGGTTTTACCTCGGTAGGTTCCAGAAAAAAGAATGCATCTCACTAAGCGTGACGTAGACGATCTAAGCCAGCTATTAGTAAACTTGGGAAGTTACAATTACTCTATTTTTTATATTATACTTTTTTCCCAATTCGGGACACTTACGTACCAAAACTTTTAGCATATTTTTGACCAAACCTCCCAAGAGCATTCGATTCTCTTTCCTATTCAAATCATGATTAATACTAATTATAATTTAAATAGGCAACTTGTAATACCAAAGGTATAAAATTCCCCCAAAACACCTATATATACGTACTCATTCTTCTCAGGACTCTACATCGAATCAAGTTATGGCAGAAGAAGATCAAAGCAAGAAGAAAACAAACAATCCCAAGTCTTATCAAGGGAGGAAATAATACAGAAAGAGTAAATCAATGCAGCTTGCAACTCTCTACGATATCAAGGTTTGTACTGTTATTACTGGTCCTAATGGGGAACTCCAAACTTGGCCTGACAATTTGGATGCCTGTAAAGAAGTTCTTCATCTCTACTCTCAAAATCTAAAACCCGAAAAGAAGCACAAGGAATCATCAACACCAATACCAAAACCAGAAGAAGAACAAAGAGAGAAAGATATCCTGATGCTAGTTGAATCAAAGCTTGCTGCTGTCAACAAGAGAATTCGTTTCTTGGAGAACAAGAATGTTGATGTTGCTGATAAGGGGAAAAGAAAGAGAATTGAGTGATTTATTTATATAGGTTTTTTCTTTTCGGTGTATTTTCTGAATGTTTTAAAGATTGGGATTGTGTGTGTTTTTTTCTTATTTGTTCGAGGATTTACGGTAGTTGAAAGATTTATCTTTGATCTGCAGATCCTTTTTTTCATTGTAGTGTTTGTTTTATCAGCAATTTGTCCAATATGAATGCAACTTTACCCTTTTTATTCGTATGTATGTATTGAATTGAACGGTGGATTAATCCCTCTAGTAGAATGGAAAACCAATATGATTTTAATTAAAATGCAGTACTTACATGAAAATTTAATGTCTAATATTAGGTAGGGTAGGGTTTGGGTTTGCTAGGCCTGGGTGGCATGTACCATAAGACAATAACTTCATAGAAAGTTAAAAATTAACAAGAATGTTTTTATTGCACTAAGAAGAAAGAAGGAATGAGTAGAAAAGAGCTCCTCCATTAATGTTTACATTATATGGTTCATGAAGATGAAATTAGAAGGGAATCAAAAGTTGGAAAATGTTACAAAGGGAAACTGATGAATTTAATCATTCCTAACATACAGACATGAGATATCATGCTGTATTTAACCACCTCAGGTGAGTTAACTGCGACAAATGCTTTTCTTTAGCATTGACCACAAGTTGAACATAAAAGCTTAACAAATCTTGATGTAAAAGACACATGTTGTAACAAGAACTAGAATCAATTTAGACAGAAGGAGAACAAACTTGTTGCAGGTGAGCACATAGGAAGCAACACCTCTTCTTGATATCACATAATGGAAATCGTTAACTTTTGTCAGGTCCATGGCAAAGTCAACTGAGGGATAGTCAGTAAGACACGATTAAAGGCATAGCTACAGTTACATGTGGAGTTGTCCTGAAACAACATCACGCTCAGCCTCTTTTTGTTTCAAAGTGAGGTTTGCAAATTGTTCATCGAGTTCCCTCGACGATTGTTGTAAGATGGCTTCTGTTGCTGTGGCTGTTGATGTTGTTGCTGATACAATGCTCGTAATCTTCCCCTTTCTCTTTCGAAAACTTCATGTTCTACTGCATATAAATTATTAGTTGCAGATTTCGATGAAACAAATGAAAATAAACTACTGGCTGTATATACGTTCAACTTCACCAAAACACCACCTATCCGACAAAACAGAACAAATCCTATTAAAGTCGTGCAACATCATCATATTTACTTTAGTTTGACTAAGTCTTGCAGTAGCTATTTTCTAGCCCTTGGTTGTCACTTTGTTATTTAATTAGTTCTTGATATTTTCCTAGTTGTAGTTAGTGCAGATTTGTTTTCCTAGAATTTAGGGCAAGTAGTTTAGTGGGATTATGATTCCACAAATTCTATAAGCCAATATTAGGCCACTGAACGTATTAAATAAAAAACTTGCAACTCCTTCTCTGCAAAATAGTTTCACTATTTTCTCTTCTCTTTCTTCTTCCCTATTATTTGTGTTTTGATTATTTAGCTTCCTGTTATGTTGAATTCTTCATTTGGTATCAGAGTCAGCACGATGAATGATCTTCAAGTAGTTGGTGGAATCAAAAAGCTCAATAACCAGAAATACAATCCATGGGCAACTTGTATAATGTCCTATATGCAAGGCCAAGATCTTTGGGAAGTCGTCACTGAAAGTGAAGTTACCCAACCAGAGGCAGAGGATGCCAATGGAACGTTTCGTAAGTGGAAGGTTAAAGCAGGCAAAGCAATGTTTGCGCTCAAAATAACAATCGACGAAGATGTGTTGGAGCATGTTCATGATGCTAAAACGCCTAAAGAAGCGTGGGACACATTTGTTGCACTTTTATCAAAGAAGAATGATTCAAGGCTACAACTTTTGGAGAGCGAGTTATTATCAACAGAGCAACTTAATATGACAATTGCCCAGTACTTTCACAAAATCAAAAGGATATGCCGTGAAATTTTAGATTTGGATTCAACAACTCCAATTGGGGAAACCAGGGTAAAAAGAATTATTATCCATGGTTTGAGATCTGAATATAGAGGTTTTGTTGCTGGTATAGAGGGATGTCCAAATCAGCCATCACTTGTTGAGTTTGAAAATTTACTTGCTAGCCAAGAAGCCATGGCGAAGAAAATGGCAGGACCCTCGATTAAGAATGAGGAAGAAGCCCTTTACACCAACAAAAGAAGGAACATCAAACAAGCTACTGGTGGGTTTAAAAAGAAACATTTTCAGGGAGATGAAAATTTTTGCTCAAGAGGAGTATCGAAGAATGAAAAGAACGATAGAAAATTCGAAGGGAAGTGTTACAATTGTGGGAAGAAGGGTGATATACCGTGAGTTTACGGTATTTTTAATACATTTCACTTAAGAGTTGTGTGTGTCTAGGGCCTTTTTGTATTGGTTTTTATGTGGTTTTATCATGTTTTGCAAGAAAGATCTTTAGGCGTGAAATTAAAGAGACAACTGAAAGAAATGAAGAATAAGGCATCTACGGACTGTAGGTCCATTGACGCTCCGTATATGGTGACTGTAGATCAGCAGGCAAGGCATGGAAGGCAAATTAGGGAAATCTGACCAAGTATGGAACCACGGTGGCCATTGACGGTCTGTAGATTTATCTACGGACCATACTGCTGATCCGTAGAATGATACTGCTAGGGTTCCAGTACCTACTGTGTGAAGATTCTAAGTTTCGAGCTACGAAGAGGGATTGACGGGCCGTAGATCAATCTACGGTCCGTACTGCAGTTCCGTCGTTTGCTTTAGAGAAGCTGATTTTTTGAAGCTGAATTATTTTCTATATCTTGGCTGACGAAAGGGACTCACAGACCGTATATCCATTGACGGTTCGTGAGTCAGTCTCGTGGAATGAAGACGCGTGGCTCAACAAACTTTTCTTATTTTGTTTCCCTTTTAATTTAGGACTTGTTTTCTATAAATAGGGAATGTAAACCTCATTTTTTGGGGTTAGACTTTATTAGTATTATTCTAGTTCTTGACTTGATAGATTAACTTGCAACTTTAGCAGTTTTTCATTTCCTAAGTTCCTTTTGAAGATTTTGGTGTTGCAATTCAAGTTGAATTTTTGGGTTTATTATTCTTCTTACGTAAGTTCATAATTCTTTCATCTAAAACAATAAATTGTGTTTATATGATTATCAGTAACTAAACTCCACAACTAGGGTTGTGGGAACCATGAGCGATTAACAAAGTATGAATAGTAACTAAGCAATTCTCTAATAGTGTTGTTGCATGCATTGATAATTCTTTCATTTAGAAGTCTTTTTAACGAGTGCACGCGTTAGAACTCTCTTTGTTGCTACTTGCCTGACCAAGGAGGTAATCAATAAGAAAAGAATTTTCAACATAGATTTACTGTGATACTATCTAATAGGCTAGTGTCGATTGGTGCGAAGTAATAACTAAGCCAAACATCGATGTGATGTCTAATATGAGGTAAAGGTAAGGGTTAGTAAATTATACACACGTAGCCGGACCAGGATGCTGGGTGAAATTCTTTAGATGCCAGACCAAGGATTTAGAGATACCTAACTTATCAGTTTGCATGTAGTACACTAGGAAAGGATTGCTATTACTAGGATAACTGCGTTATGACCTTGTGGGGAACACGTATACCTTAGTTAATTCTCTCATCTTGATAACAACCAAAATTGACTTTTGTTTACTAATTACTTACTGAATTCTTACAATTTGTTTCACAAATCCCCCCCTTTATTGACTTGTTTCTGGAAGTAATTTGACTAAACAAATATAATTGTTGGTTAAAGTGAAATCTGAACCATTTTCCTCGTGGGATCGACCCCAGCCTGCGAGTTTGGTTCTTTACTTGATAACGATCTCTTATGCTTCTTTAGGGAGGTGTAATTTGAGCATATCAAATTTTGGCGCCGCTGCCGGGGATTTTGGCTTTTAGATTTATTTTAACTATATTATTGAACTTTAGTCAAATATTTCCTAATTTTACTTTCTTTTTTTTTTGTTTCTCTCAGGTTTTGACTCTAGTGTATTCCAAGTATACGGAGCTAGGGTGAACCACTTACTCCTTACGATCTAGAGTTGAACCGAACTCTGCGAAGAATGAACAATCAAGGAGTTCAAGTTTATCCTATCGGAGGCAATCTAGGTGATGAAGTTGAAATGCAACCTTCGAGGGCAGTTGGTGGGGACAACCAGGTTCCAGCTGACAATCAATTTGGAGATACAATGAGGGTGCAGGGTCCACCAAGCCCACGACTGAATGACAATTATAGGGGAAACGTCAATATTGATGACTCTGAAGGACCTCTTGTCCTACCCCCTTTGCCTCTGGGGCACACATTTGTAGTGACCAGTAGCTTGATGCAGATGCTTACAACGAGGGGCTTCTTCTCGGGATCACCATCGAAGAACCCATATTCTCACATATCCAAGATAAGGGTAGTTTACAAAAGCTGTGTAGGTAGACCAGACTTGGATATGGATGTCATCGGATTGCGAGTGTTCCCTCTATCATTGACAGGCGATGCTGTTGTATGGTTCACTGAGCTCCCTTATAACTCAATTTATACATGGGACCAACTGAAGGATGTGTTCTTAGCAAGATATTATCCAGTGTCCAAGAAGCTCAATCAGAAAGATAAGGTCAACAATTTTGTGGGATTACCTGGAGAGTCTGTGAGTCGCTCTTGGGAAAAATTCACTGCCTTCGTAAGAGGTGTTCCAAATCACCGTATTGATGATGAGTCGCTAAATGAATATTTCTATCGAGGTCAGGATAACAATAATAAAACAGTGCTTGATACTATTGCTGGAGGTTCATATGGTGAGTGCACATACACACAGATTGCAGAAAAACTGGAGAAGATCTCTCGCAACAATAAAGCATGGAGCACTAGGAGGTCAGATACTGGAGAAACACATTTGCCGTTCATGCTACAAACAACCAGTCTATGGATGAGATTCGTGAGGAGATGGCTCAGATGAGGACCGAGTTACGGTTGGTTTTGAAATATGTGAGCGGAGCTGCGGAAAAGGTAAATGTTGTGAACTACTTGACTAGAACTCCACCACCAATTGAAGAGTGTTACTATGAAGATGATACTTATGTGTTGAATGATCATACGGGGGGTTTCCGACCAAACGCCCAAGGATCCAACACAGAAAATTGGCGCCAAGGTCAAGGAAACCAAGGTCAGAACTATGGCAATTACAGCCGAGAGGGTCAATACGTCTGGGATGGGACTTCAATCGCGACAACTACTATAACCAGAACAAATATGGCAACAGAAACAATCGGGTTGGACCTTATGTTCCCCCTCAAAATCGAGAATCTGGTACTAGGGAAGCTGGAGGCAATATGACGCGTATTGAAGATATGATGCAGAAGATGATGAGATGGTGTGATGTAACTAATGAGAATGTGAAGGAGATGAGAAACGACGTGTCTGGTATTGGTCAAAAGGTTGATTCCCATGCAGTGTCAATAAAGTATCTAGAGCAGCAGATGACTCAGTTGTCTACTACAGTGAACCCACGTCAACCTGGCACTCTTCCTAGCAACACCATCTAGAATCCAAAGAATGATGGTCATTGTATGGCAGTTACTACTCAAAGGGTAAGCAATCCATAGATCCACCTATGCCGTCTATGGTGGATGGTAAGATTAGAAAAGAAGATGATGTGGTAGGAGTTAGAGAAGAGTCTGAGAATGCGATAAAGAATGAAGCGGAGATATCTTAAAAAATGGTCCCAATACCTAGACCTCCACCACCTTTTCCACCGAGGTTAGTGAAGAAGACTGAAGATCGTAAATACCGCAGGTTTATTACTATGTTGAAGCAGCTTTCCATCAACGTTCCTTTGATAGAATCTTTGGAGAAAATGCATGGGTATGCGAAGTTTATGAAATATATGGTGACAAAGAAAAGGTCTATGTGTTTTGAAGATGATAATAGATTGCATCATTGTAGCGCTATTGCTACAAGGTCTCTTGTGCAGAAGAAGGAAGACCCTGGCGCTTTCACGATCCCATTTACTATAGGGTTGTTACATTTTGCTAAGGCATTCTGTGATCTTGGTGCTAGGATCAACCTTATGCCATTGTCTATATATAAAAAGTTGGGTCTAGGGGATCCAAAGCCTACTACGATGCAGTTACTTATGGCCAATTGAACCATAAAAAGGCCCATTGGTGTACTCCATGATGTCCTAGTAAAAGTGGAGTCGTTCATCTTTCTGGCGGATTTTGTGATTCTTGACTGTGAGGTTGATTTTGAGGTTCCCATCATCCTTGGGAGACCAATTCCTCCCCACAGGGCGTGCATTGATTGATATGGAGAAGGGGCAGATAAAGTTCAGACTGAACAATGAAGAAGCAACTTTCAATATTTATAGGTCCATGAAGCAGAGTAATGAGCTCCAAAAGGTATCTGCTATAACTTATAGAGTTGAGAGTGGAACAAAAGTGCAAATTGAAGAGACACTTGGTGTTGAGGCACTAGCAGCAGTTATGATGAATTTTGATAGTGATGGAATTGAAGAGTACGATGAGTTGGTGGCTGCACTCGACAGGTGCGAATATCAGTCAAAACCAAAGAAGTATGAGTTAGACATGAAGAATCGTGAGCCTCCACCCGCGAGACCATCTATTGTTGAGGCACCAAAATGAGAGCTCAAGGCTCTACCACCGCATTTGAGGTATGTATTATTGGGTAGAGATAATACTTTGCCGGTCATCATTGCAGCAGATTTAAATGCAAGACAAGTAGAGTGTTTGGTGACTATGTTAAAGAGGTTCAAGCGAGCTATTGAGTGGACTATTGCAGATATTATTGGGATTCCTCCTAGTATTTGTTCCCACAAAATGAAACTCATGCCAGATCACAAACCTAGTATTGAGCACCAAAGAAGATTAAATCTGCCTATGAAAGAGGTAGTTAAAAAGGAGTATCTATCCTATTGCAAATAGTAGTTGGGTATGTCCTATTCAATGTGTGCCCAAGAAATGAGGGATTACTGTGGTTCCTAATGAGAGAAACGAGCTAGTTCTGATGCGGTCTGTGACTGGATGGAGAGTCTGCATGGAATACTAAAAGCTAAATGCTTGGATAGAAAATGACCATTTCCCTATGCCATTCATGCATCAAATGTTGGATAGAGTTGCTGGTAAGGGTTGGTATTATTTTCTTGATGCTTATTCGGGCTACAATCAGATATCTATAGCTCTGAAGGACCAAGATAAGACTACATTCACTTGCCCTTATGGGACTTTTACCTTCAAATGGATGCCCTTTGGGTTGTGCAATGCTCCAGTGACCCTCCAGTGTTGTATGATGTCGATATTTTTTGATGTGGTGGAGGACACTATTGAAGTATTCATGGATGATTTCTCTGTGGTAAGTGACTCTTTTGATCGATGTCTGAATCATTTGGTTGAGGTGCTTAAAAAGTGTGAAGATTGTAATCTTGTGCTAAATTGGGAGAAGTGCCACGTTATGGTGAAAGAAGGGATAGTTCTAGGTCATCAGATTTCTGAGAAGGGCATTAAGGTAGATAAAGTGAAAGTTGAGGTAATAGAAAAACTTCCTCCATCTATCTCTGTAAAAGGTGTTTGATGTTTTCTTGGGCATGCAGGTTTCTATAGGAGGTTCATCAAAGATTTCTCTAAAATTGCACATCCATTGTGCAAACTGCTCAAAAAGGAGTATAAGTTTGATTTTGATGATGCTTGTTTGAGAGCATTTGGAGAGTTGAAGGAGAAGTTGGTTACTGCACCTATCATTATTTCACCGGATTGGGGACAAACGTTTGAGGTAATGTGCGATTCGAGTGGAGTGGCGCTTGATGTAGTATTGGGACAGAGGCGAGAGAAAATTATCCATCCTATTTACTATGCTAGCAAAGCTCTAAATGTGGCCCAGAAGAATTATACCGTGACTGAACAAGAGCTTGTTGCGGTGGTTTTCGCATTAGAAAAATTTCGATCCTACTTTCATGGTACCAAGGTCATAGTGCATACTGACCATTCTACATTGAGGTATTTGATGGCGAAAAAGGATGCAAAACCAAGATTGATTAGATGGGTATTGTTGCTGCAAGAGTTTGATTTTGTGGTAAAAGATAGAAAGGGGACTGAAAATCAAGTTGCCGATCACTTGTCCAGATTAGAGGAAGAGGCTATGCTAAAGCTTGTTGATGGGCTAAAATTAATGATGCTTTTCCAGATGAACAAGTATTGGCTGCTTCTCATGATCTGATTCCTTGGTTCGCAGACTTTGATAATTATTTGGCAAGCAATTTGGTAGCCCCGAATTTGTCTTTTCACCAAAGGAAAACGTTTATTCATGATGTGATGAAATTATTTTGGGATGAGCCTTACTTGTATCGTAGTTGTGCTAATGGGATTATTCGTCGTTGTGTGCCCGAGGTTGAAATGTTGAGTGTACTTGAAACATGTCATTCATCACCTGTTGGTGGATATCATAGTGGTATTCGAACAGCGCATAAGATTTTGCAGTGTGGGTACTACTGGCCTACCATCCACCAAGATCCTCATGATTTCGCCAAATCTTGTGATCGTTGCCAAAGAGAA
>NW_006239218.1:657996-658204 GCF_000226075.1 Solanum tuberosum | reverse complement strand
ATGGGTCCATTTGTGAGTTCATATGGGATGAAGTATATTCTTGTTGCGGTTGATTATGTATCGAAGTGGGTGGAAGCAGTTGCGCTCTCCAACAATGAAGGTAAAAGTGTCACCGCATTTTTGAAAAGGAATATCTTCTCTAGATTTGGTACACGAGGGCGATTATCAGTGATGGAGGTTCCCACTTTTGTAATAAGTTGTTCAAGGC